>NW_020862265.1:0-193437 GCF_003713205.1 Coffea eugenioides | reverse complement strand
GTTATGAACCAATTTTGTGAATTCGGTTCACCGAGAAGGTGACCAAGTTTGTGACCCGAGCTTGTGACTCAAGCTCAAGTTTGTGATTTCGTTCGCCCGGGCAAGTTTGTGAGGTGACTGGCCAGTGAGGGTGATAAGGTGTCGGTGGGTGTATAAGTGAAGTTCTACGGACTATTATTTTCGGTCGACGGAGTGTCGGCAGGAGATCATACATGGCACATGAATTGGCTTTGGAGCCACCCGTATCCTTATTATATGATGTTGTTCTTTTCTGCTTTTGCTTTACTCTTATTGTGTAATTGTTGCTACGTGAATTTATGCTTTCGCCCATGTTTACTTACTAAGCATTTAGCTTACCCCTTTCCTTTTGTTTTCCTTAGCAGGGGCCGACGCGGGGAATTTTGGCTCGTATACTAGTATAAGTAGATTGGCTTGTAATAGTTGAACAGTTAGGATGTTTGTTTTTGTTTTGGTGGTTTGTATAAGGACCCTTCTTAGGGTCTACCTTTTGCTGGTTATTGTTATAGTATATTAGAGCGGTTTGGCTTGATGCTTTTGAAGATGTAAATAGACTTTTGGTGGATGTATATATTATGAATCGTGTTCTTGTGGCCTAGAAGAGTTTTATTAGCTTTAAGTTTTGAGTCCTGGCGCGAGCTAGGCAGGCGGCCCGCCGATACCCTTGGGTTCGCCCTTGGGAGAAGTGGGGTCGTCACATTTGTGCTATGTGTATTGATGCCTTGAAGGCTTAATTGGTTATTGGAAATGATTGAGGTGAGGGTGTACTTGACCGCCCTCACCCCTTGTGATTCCATGCATGGCTAGTGCTTGCATTACTGAATTACTGCACTTGATATATGAAATACTGAATTCCCTTCATGGAAACTGATTTGGTATCATTTGGGCGAATGTCCAATGGCTTTACTGTATCACTGAGCTCAACCCCGTTTGGTAGTCAATTGGATCGAGCCGGCGAGGGCTTGGTCGTGAAAATTGTCATGCCACGGGGACTGTACTGTGGAATCTTGTGGTAATGAGACCTTTGGTTCCGGTATACTCGAGTATTACCAAAATGACTGATTGGAGTGCGGGCCCGGTTGGGGTATGTATGGTGGAAGGAATGGAGTGAAGTGAGGTCTACGGTCGGGTATTCTTAAACATTGACGGAGGGTCAATGAGATTGGATCAAGAATGTAAGCGTGGAAATGGGCTCTTGAGAGCCATCCGTATCCTTTTACCGACTTGTTTTTAATTCTTAATTGTGTACTCGAAATGAAAGATTATGCTTATATGATCCTTGTGCTTATGTGGTAGGAACTCACTGGGCTTAAGCTCATTCCGTTCCATTTGTTTTCCTTACAGGAAAATGACTATTTTGGGAAAGGTTGTGCTAGTTGGTTGCCAAGTTGAGCATGTAAATGTATTTTTGAATAGCTCCTTGCGAGTGAAAACCCTAAGTCTTTTGTTTCCCACCAATGGTTGGTTTGTAATTGGCTATTTGCACATGTATGGACTAGTTGAATATTTTGGTATGCCGTTTGGCTTGTAAACGTTGTATTTCAATGTACATATGTTTGGATGATGTTTGGTTGATGTTTGGTTGAATTTCGGATCAACTTGTATTTCAAACGGCAAAAGAAATTTTTGGCTACTCTCGGCCTAGTATCTGGATTCTGACGTGTCCAGCACTGTTCATCTTCGGCTTTGAATTTCGTTTTTATTTATTTTGTGATTTTGACATATTTGCGCACGTTGGTATGTTCCGGAACGTAATAGATCGACGTAAACTGATCCGTTAGTCCTGGCGAGAGCTGGACAGGCAATCCGCTAACCCCTTTGGTTCGCCTTAGGGGAAAGTGGGGCTGTTACAGTTCGCCTTAGGGGGAGGTGGGGTCGTTACAAAGTGTCCCTAGTGACCACGTCTGGGTTATACTCCGGGTTTGGAGTCCAAATCTGCGATAAAACTCTTGTTTAAGAACTTTGAAAAATGCCTAAGGTTCGAAACTTAAACGTTTCGTTCAATAAGAATCAAGTAATTGACATTCGTTTGGAGAATATTCGTGAAACACTTGCTCGCTTTTTAAACTACAAAACTTTGTAACATTTATACTTGGAAATGCCATTTGAGTCGAAAGTACAAGGAAAACATACTTCGAGCAGTCATTATTTTATTTCTCAAGGGTACAAGTTCGGCCAAGTCCTTACTTATATACCTCGGTAAAAAAAGACACAAATATCCTAGATGGCTCAAGCAGTGGTCACTCTTAATCCTTACTCAAGTTGCAAATATGTCTACCTAGCCCTCGAGCGTAAATTTGGGCAGCACGCCCTTTGTATTTTCCTATTTCCAGCCATTTATGGCTTCATTCTTTTCCTGAATCAAACCCAAAGTTACACACAAAAAAAACTCATTTCAATAGCCGTTCAATAGGCTCAAGGTAATACAAGTACAAAATCAAGCTAACGACATGTGCGGAAATGAAGTCTAGCAAAAGACAGATTTGACGTGGTTTTGCGTAACGGACACAACCGAGGCTACGCTTATCTGATTGAGGTGCAACTTATACCGTTTCGAAGCTAAGACAAAGGGCTACAATTTTGATGAAGATCACTTAGTCCAATTTCCAGTGTAACCCAGTCAAATTCCTAATTCACAGAACCAAACTCCTACTAATAGACCAGTTAACCGTACTACCTTCAAATGGCCATATCTCGAGCTACCAAAGTCCGTTTAAGATTCTTGGAGGCGTTGAAAAGCTAAGACAAAGTACTAAAACTTTCATGTTTTGGATAAAAGCTAGTTCAGTACGTATCCAGGTGAACAAACGCAACCAACTTAGTGTACTGTCAAAACTGTCCACTGACTTTACTCCTATGGCAGTCAGGGTATTTTCATCTTTTCACAGGCTACGTTGCTCCGATTGAGCTGAAATTTTGTAGGCAACCATAAAATGTCATTCTCTACAACTTTCATGTTTTGTGCTAAGCCTAATTCAGCTTCTAACATGATGAAATGGAATCGGGCAGAACTGAAGCTACAATTTCCAGAAATCTGGAATTTTGCTATATTCAAGCTATAATTCACATTTTTACCTTGAAACTACCACTACCATCTCCTTTACAAGATTATATACCAAATATATACATCATACAACACCTAACCCACAAGAAACCCTAACTCAAAAGTCATCCATCTAATCATCAAAATCACTTGGAACAAGCATCACAAGCACAATACTAACATTAATACCCAACTTAATCATGATTAATGGAGAAAGAAAGGTTGATCAGCCATTATACCTCAAGACAAGAGCTTGTAAGAATGATCCTCCACCTCTCCTTGAAATTTTTGGTTCCTTAAGCTTCCCAAGCTTCCAAACTAGTGATTAATCGGTTTAGTTTTTCTTGGTTGCACTCAAAATGTTGGATTCAAGGTAGAAGATTGAAAACTCTCCTCACTCTTTTGCCTCTCCTTGCTCTCGGCCAAAATAGAATGAAAATGAGGGAAATGAGCTGAAATGAGAGATAAGAAGGCAAGACAAAAGAGTTGGTCAAGGGACCATAGATGACCAACACTTGTCACCACCAAAACCATCCAAATTTTACTTTCTTTTCCTTGCATTTTGGCCCACATATTTCGGCTATATGGCTGAGGATGAGGGAGATATTTTTCAAAAATATCAAGGGTATGTGGTGGTAGGGAAGTGGTGGTCAAGTGGTGGGTTCAATCGGTAGTGATCGATACCCGTCGATTCGAGCCGTTTTTTCTTAAATCACGTATACTAGGGTTTTTACCTTCTAATCACTAACTTATTATTATCACTTCAAATCATATAATATTTCCTCATCCAAAAGTCACTCTTACCTACCAAATTTGATCCTCACTCCGTACCGAATAGTCACACTACGGAAAAACGTGAAAACCCTAATTCGCTCTAACTTGAAAACGAACAACGAAACCCTTACTTCTATATTTATTTACACTTATTGTAGGGTGATTGGATAGTAGGGCCATAATAAATGAATAATTCCCAAATAAAAGGGCATTTTTAAGAAAAATATAAAGAATTTTACGGGTCCTCACATCAATGACTTTGAAACTGAAGTAAGTAACTGATTGGCAGCTTGTCCTAGACTATCTGAAAGTGTAATTAGGAAAATTATGCGGGTTCTTGAGTATAATCCATATGCAAAATTCTTTAGAAGTTGAAAGAGATACCTAATTTAGACAATTACTATATTGTGTAAAAACTTTGCCTGGTGTTGATCAGAGAATCTATAATAGGCTAATAACTTCACAAGTTGTAGGGTTGTGGGTTGAGGGCAAGAAAATGGAGAAACCAACAGGCGCGATATTAGAATTCATACCCATAGTGATACTTCAAAAAATATACAATATTATTATGGATGTTATGATCCACTCCAATATCCAATACCTTTTCCTTTTGGTGATCTTGGCTGGCACTAAGGAATACTAAAGAAAGAAGTAAAAGTATATGGTAGAAAGGGGAAAAAAACAACCTGCAGTAGATTTGATTTTCCCTACAAATGCTGCAATAGCATAACAACTAATCCAAAATGAAGAAGATGGTTAGCACAATAACTATATACCATCATCTTTCATTTTACATATTTAATATTTATGATCACATATTTAATAATGCACTGTTATTACTTCCATAGTGATGGAAAGCATACACGAATATCCAAATTTTGCGTCCCTTCGGGAATATTATTGTTATAAACTTCAGATAAGGGACAATGATGAATCCTAGCTATTCTATTTTGCTCAACTTCTACAACAATATTTTGTTGATCAATATGTGAAACTTGAGACACAAAGACTTGACTTCTATAGATCACAACAAGAGGAAATTAGGAGAGAATTTTTGAAAGGCATACTAGATGCTTTAGGATTAGGTGAGACTCAAGCATGTAATGTTGGCTAGCGTATCATATTACCGCCATCCTTTATTGGAGGGCCGAGAAATATAAGACATAGATACATGGATGCAATGACATTGGTACAGAAGTGTGGTGAACCAGATATATTTCTGACCATTACTTGCAATCCTAACTAGCCAGAAATAAAAAAACATTTAATAGACAAAGGAGAGGCACAAAACAGACCAGATTTGCTTGCTAGAGTGTTTCATGCTAAGTTAGATCAGCTTAAAGATGAATTTTTTTAAAAAAATGTGTCTTTGGTGAAGTGGCAACTTACACTTAAGTCATTGAATACCAAAAACGTGGACTACCACATGCACATTTTTTTGCTAATTTTAAAGTCAAAATTCAAGATGTATACCCTTGAAGAATATGATAAAATTGTTTGTGCTGAAATACCAAATAACGAGAAAAATGAACATGTATATAATCTAGTTATCAAACATATGCTTCGTGGGCCATGTGGTTCACTTGATCCAACAAGTGTATGCATGAGAAAAAATGGGACTTGTGAGAATAATTTTTCTAAAAACTTCTGTGAGAAAACTATCCAAACAAATCCTGAATATCAAAGAAGAGATGGAGTTCAAATTAAGATCAAATCAGCCCTTTTGGATAATAGATGGGTTGTATGATACAATCCATATCTTTTGGCCAAATTTGATTTCCATCTTAATGTTGAAATATGCTATACAATTAAGGCAGTCAAATACATTTTGTGACGCCCCGAAAGAATGAGTGTGAGAACCCGCAAATTTTTATATATTTTCGCGACATTATTTTGTTTACTCATTTATAATTTTGTGCCTTTCTTCAATATATTAATTTCGTATACATTTTTTTTAAGTAAATATAGTTTTCAAATCATTTTCTTGATACAAGTTAGACCACGTTAATTTTGAAGTGTATTTTGGACGTGGGACCCGCAAGTGCGGTAAATGCATTATATTTTTGACAACTTGTTGGAGTTTTGTATTAAGTGATATTAATTTTACAAGGTGCTAAGAGATTTGTATTAGAGAGACAAAAAGATAAGTTTTAAACCTAAAGGTGACAAGTGTCACCATAAGATTAAGTCTTGGGTTTGACTACTATTCATAACTTTACCATTTAATTAAAATTGCCCAAAAATCTCTTCATTTCAAGCTTCCCTTGGCCGAATTCTTTTGCTCAAAGAAGGAAAGAAATCTTCCAACTTCCTACTTCATAATCTTGCTCCAATCTTTAAATCCAACCGATAAAACTCCAAATCATTCCATAAAATCTCTTTGCTAAGTGGTCTTGAGGTGATTGGTGAAGTTATTTGGAAGCTTATGGTGCTAAGTGATCTCTTTTCTTTGGTTCCAAGGTGAGTGGTGAAGGGACCCCTTTCCTCTCTCTAATGATGCTTAATTCATGATTGGTGGTAGCATAAGATGCACTTTTATGGATTATATCTTGATTTTTGGTTGAATTGGTGAAGTTTTATAATTATTGGGGATTTTTCTGTTTTCATATGAATATGATTATGTGGTCATGTATGATGCTTGGAAATGATATTTAAGGAAGCTAGAAGGTGGAAAAAGTGGTAAATTGCAAGCAATTTCTGTTTTGGAAGAAAAATTGGAAAGTTAGGGTTCTTGGAATTACATTCTGTCCGATTTTGTAGCTCATAGTTAGAGGCCGAATTGTCCTTGGGTTAAAACATGAAAGTTGTATGGAATGATATTTTAGAGATTCCTACAAAATTTCAGGTCAATCGGAGTAGCGTAGCTTGAGAAAAGACGGAATTACCCTTGCTGCCCTGGTTTTACCCGAAGTTGAGAATTGCTTCTGTAATGGGTTATTTTGGTTGGGAATGCTTCCGAATTGGTTGTTAAGGTCTTCTGATGAAATGTATCCTTGTATCTTAGCTTTTGGATGGCTTTGGAATTTCTGGATTTGGACTTAGGTAGGCTGATTTATGATGTTTGCACCAGAATGCGATTTGTGAACCTGTTTTTGCGGTTCTGGTGTAGTCTCTTGCATTTTTGACCTGGTTACACTCGAAACTGGGCTGAGAAACCTTCTGTAATATTTTAGCCCTATCTCCTAGCTTCGAAACGGTGTATATTACACCTCCATCCGATAATCGTAGTGCCATTGGTGCCAAAACCGTAAAATGATATCAAAACTGTTTTTCTGGTTTTGAGCTTAACTTTCATTTCCGGACTTTTCCCTAGCTTGACTTGTACTTGTACTACTGGGAGCTTGCTGAATAGCTATTGAATGAACTTGTTGTTGTGTGTGTACCTTTGGATTTGAATGAGAAAAATAATGAAGCCTTGATGGCTGGAAAAGTAAAGAAAGACAAGGGGAAGTGTTGTCCGAACTTTGAAAGGACTTGTTTGCATTGAGCTTGTGAACTAAGACTTGGATTTGAGCAAGGCAATGATATATGATGGATGGTTCCTGAGCCATGGAGGTGAGTGACCCTAAACTGTTTCCAAAGTACTTTTGAATGTTTCTTGCATTATTTACTCGACTGCATATCATGCGTGCTTGCATGTGAATTCATGATATGATTTTGGCTTCAATGAGTTCTTGGGGAGGCTTGTGCTGGACACCAACGTCTCCACCTCTGTTTATTTGGAGCAAATGGCTCCGGAGCTCAAAAAGGGGCTCCCTCTTACTGTTAATGTTAAATGATCTATTTGAGCGTTGGGTGTTCAAGTGCTATGATTTCACTGCCTCACGAAAGCAATAAACGGACATTTGATCTCTGAATCTTGACATCATTGAAATACATTACTGTGAAATATATTTGATGACTGCTTTTACTGGTTACTCGCTGAGCTTCTGGCTCACCCCAAAACTATTTTATTCCCCTCCACAGGGCTCGAGGCGAAGGAAACGTTTGTATTAAAGTTCTCCGTGTGAATGGTTGGATGATCCACTGTACCGTTGAAGTTTTAGTTCGACCTTGTGTAATATTTGAGATTTATCTTGTATTTATATAAGAATGGAGAATCTTTGTTTTATTCGCGACTTGTATTGCTTTGATCTCTTGAGGTTTTAGTTGATAGTGCAAGTGATTGTTTCCGCTTCGCTTATGACATGTAATTATTGGAGAATTTGATGTAATATTTGAGATGTACATTGTATTTGTTTGAGGACTGTAGTGAACGACTAAGTCCCGACGAGAGTTGGGCAGGCGGCCCGCCGAACCCTTTGGTTCGCCTTAGGGGGAGGTGGGGCTGTCACACATTTACAAGTATATCTGTAAAGGGCATGATAAAACCAGCTTTTGTGTAGCAAATAATAAATTTGATTCAGAATTGATGAAATTAAACAATATGTATCAGCTAGGGGGCTTTCTCCGCTAGAAGCAGCATGGAGAATTTTTAAATTTTGTATGAGTGAAATAAAGCTAGCTATTATTCATTTACAATTACATCTAGAGAATTATCAGCCAATTAGTTTAAAAAAAAAAGCTGATCTCCAAATTGTTGCCAATAACTATTATTTGAAAAAAAACAATGCACACTGAATTTTTTTTACATGAATGGGATAGATAAAACAGCTCAAGATCTAAATTGTACTTATGTGGAGTTTCCTGACCATTTTGTCTAGTTACCTAAGCAAAAATACTAAAAACTAAGAGAAAGAGGAGAATCAGTAGATCGAATAATGACTGCTCATCCTTCTGAAGGAGAACGATACTACTTGAGATTAGTCGTATCAAAGGTTTGATGTCCAACTTCATTTGATGAGTTAAGAACCTTTAATGGAATTTGAGTAGAAACATTCCAAGAAGCAGCATTAATTCAAGACTTGTTACAAAATGATAACAGCCAAGAAATTTGTTTACAAGAAGCCTCAATGAGGAGACTTTTTGAAACACTTTTGGTTTATTCTTGCCCTAATGACCCAAAGGCATTGTGGCTGAATTTTGAATTTTCTATGTCAGAAGATTTTGCCAAGTGTTCAGCAATGACACCTGCACAAGTGAAAAGCAAAGTCTTGCAGCAAATTGATGGCTTTTTGCAATCCTTGGGAAAAAGCATACATTCATATAATTTGATTCCCACTGGATTCTCTTATGAAAATATAGAAAATGAAACTCGAGAATTAATAGCAGAAAGAAACATTGTCATTTCAGAAACTGACTTAAATTTAATTAAGTTGCTCAATGAAAAACGGAAAAAGGCATTCATAGTCATATTTGAGAGAATTTACTCAGACAGACCTGGTGGCTTTTTCATTGATGGTCTAGATGGTATAGGAAAAACATTCTTGTACAGAGCTTTGTTAGCTAATGTTAGATCCAAAGGCTATCTTGCACTCGCTACAACTACATCAAGAATTGCAGCTTCCATTCTACTAGGTGGAAGAACTGCACATTCCAGATTTAAAATTTCAATAGATATCTTTGATAGTGCAACATGTCAAATCAGTAAACAAACTTCTTTAGCTACAATGATGAAGGAAGCAAAACTAATAATTTGGGACGAAGCACAATGTCTAAAAAAGCAGCAATCGAAGCTTTAGATGACCTCTTAATAGATTTAATGAATTTAGAAGAAGTATTTGGGGAAACGTAGTTGTACTTGATGGAGATTTTAGACAAACATTACCAGTTGTTCGAAAAGGAACAAAAGCTGAAATGATAAATACATGTTTGATAAATTCTCCATTATGGCACAAATTAGAAAATTGCAATTAACAAAGAACATGAGAGCAAAATTAGATCCTTCATTCACTCAGTTTCTTTTAAAAATTGGAGATGGAACACAACAAACGGAAGAGAATGGAAGAGAATGACATGGTAAAACTTCTATCTTCAATTATAGTTAACTATAATAATGAGACTAATGGAATTGAAAAGCTAATCAATATTATATATCCTAAATTTGAAGATCCTTCAAAGAAATTGCATTGCTCACAAAATAGAGCAATTTTAACTACAAAGAATAACTTTATAGATGAAATAAATGATCAATTGATTTGACTGAGTACTTAAGCTATGATGAAACATTGAATCAAAATCATCAGTCTGAGTATATTGATCTCCTGAATACTCTTACACCTTGCAGCTTACCTCCACATAGTTTGCTATCAAAACCCAATGCCCCAATAGTTCTTTTCAAAAATCTTGATCATATTGAAAGATTATGCAATGGAACTAGATTCACAATAAAGAGTTTGAGTAAGAATGCTATTTGTGCTAAAATTGCAATAGGTAATTTTTGTGGCAAAGAAGTTTTTATACATAGAATTTTCATGCAACCACCAAGATGAACAATATACAGTTCCATATAAACGAACACAATTTGCAATTCGTTTGTGCTTTGCAATGACAATAAATAAAGTACAACGCCAAACATTAGATTTTGTTGGTATTTATTTGAAAGAGCCCGTGTTCTCACATGGCTTGTTATTCGTTGCACTTTCAAGGGCCAAAACAGCTTCAGCTGTAAAAGTACTTATAAGACCAACTTACTTTGATAAATCATATACTGATCATACTAAAAATATAGTATATAAAGAAGTTCTTGGACATCACCAGATTATATTACCAGGTTTCAATATTCATTGCCTTTTTTTTACTTAGAATTTTTATCATTTTGTTTAATTGACCGTCTAATTTCTCTACGAATATAGGTCATCATGCCAAGACATATATCTTTAGTGCTGGACATTTAGAAAGGATAAAAAAATGGACTGTTCTAGCACAAGTTGTTCACAGAGGCCACATTCAACTAACTCGTGAAGTTCTGCCTATGCGAATTATGCGTTTTCTACTAACAGATGCTTAGGTTAGCAAATAATTTTCATGTAAAAAATATAATCACATCACTCATATTACTATCCTTTCAAATGCAAATTATATTTAAATTTTCTATACAAACATTTTCAGCTCACTGCATAAGTTGTCTACTCCTTCCTGGTGTATATATTAGAACATAAAAAATGGTATATTTGCCTAAGAAAAAATCCTTAGTATTCATCTAAGTTTACAAATACTATCGATGGCACAACTATAGTTTCATTATGAATGAATAGGTACCTAACTATTAAAGTATTCATGCCTATAATTTTAATTTCTGTGTGATAAATATGATGTTAGCCATAAACATGACACTTATAGTTTTAACTCATGGTATATATAAAACTAACTTTCTGTAATCCTAATCAGGGAACAAAAGTTTCTGTTGTGACCTATGAGCAACACATTAAGGTCTTCAACAAATTTTTCCAGCCTTATCAAAGATATTAGATTTCTAATGCAACTTTCATTGCCGCTGACCCAACATATAGAGTTGGGAACTATGAATGATCATGGATTTTGAACTACAATACTTTAGTTGAAAACTATATTGAACTTGTGCCGCCTGTGTTACCTTGCACATTTGAGCTGACAAAGTTCTCTGATGTGCACAAATATGTTGATTCAGATAATCTTTGCAATAATTTTCCTTATATTGTTTTTTATTCTACCGACAATCATTTGACATTTCACTAATTATGTACACTCATATCAACTTTTTTATTTCAGATATTAGAGGTTTTGTGATTCAAGCATTACCAGTGAAACAGGTAGATCTAGACTATACTTCTAGAGACTTTATAATAGTGAATGAAGAGTAAATCAAACCTCAATACTACTTTTTTATTAAGTCATTTTATATTAATGATAGCAGTTACAATTCTTTGTTATACTTGACAGGAAAAGACTCATGCTTATTGCTTTTTGGAATGAATTTGAACATGATGAAGGGAACAAAATAGCAAACATGGTCAGCACTGCCCCTCTAATCATAGCTCTCTGCGTCAAAGTGACCACATTCAATAGTAAAGCTTTCATTATGCATTATGATTACTATTAGACTTCTAAATATTCATATGTTATCTTACTAAACATTTTCATCATTTCTACAGCTATGTCATTCATTACAAGATATTAGTATGCCATTCTGACAAATCCTCCGCTACTAGATGACCTCTCTTTCAGGCAATGGTAAACTTAATCTTCTTTTTATTTTTAACTATAAAATATCAATTTATTCCAATGTTAAATTTTCTATTTGTACTCTAAACATAACTATTCAGGTATTGTTTGAACAAGGAAGAAATTGGAAATTTGCTTGATGCAAAAACATACAATGATCCAAACTATTTACTTCCTCCTCCAAATGAAGAAGGCATCAAAGTAATCAGCAATTTTCAAGCATCATTTCCAATTGTAAGTTCTATTTGGTATCTAAAAATTTCCCTTAAATATAACTATTTTGTCTCTAGCTTACATGCAAATGCCATTCATGCTTGCTTCACTCAACAAAAGATAGTTTAGGTGCAAGGAACTATGAAACTTGCATATGGGTTCACCAAGTATTGGGGTACTACCTGTGACGACCCCACCTCCCCCTAAGGCGAACCAGAGGGTTCGGCGGGCCGCCTGCCCGGCTCTCGCCGGGACTCAGTCGTTCACTAAAGTCCTCAAATGAATTACAAGAATAAACTTCAAATATACATCACATGGTCCACAAATATACATCCAAGTCTCCAATAATTACATGTCACAAATGCAGCGGAAACTAATCCCAAATATACATAAAATAATTCCAAATCCAAAATTGTACAAAGTTTAGGCCATCCATACACGTGCACAAGTACTACAAGTCCTTCCTTCGCCACGAGCCCTGTGGAGGGGAATAAATAGTTTTTGGGGTGAGCTAAAAGCTCAGCGAGTAACCAGAAAATCATTAATCAAATCGGTTTCACAATAGTTCATTTCAATGATGTCATATAGCAATGATGTCATAAATTAAATGATAAATCCGGAAACAACTACATCATTTGCAAAACAGTAAATATGGATTATCAATAATTCAAGAAACATTTACAATGGAAAGCGATAGTAACATTCATGAAAGGATACATTCATTCTCCTGACATTTCCTCGCTCATTTGGTCCTTCATTTCATTTCATTCACCCCGTCCCTGGCTTTTGGCCAGGCTCCACCAACCTACATAGGTAATACTCGAGTATACCAAACGTTCACCCAAGTTCCTAATCGCCTGACCGAGTCCGCTTCTGGCTCAAGACGACCGGTAACAAGGGGCAATGGCCAGTTCAGCCCAAAAGGCTTACATTCATGCGCAAGTAACATTGCAATCAAAAATTTCACATTTATCGAGGTCGAGTACGATAAAGTACACACTCGCCTCGAAAACTCGTTTTGGAAATCATTATAAGCGCTTAACACGTTATCAACCAAAATACAAGTCATGAAGTCAAGAAATATAGCAAACAAGGCACACTCAAATGCCAGCAAACATGATATGCAAGAAAACATTTCAAAAGTAACTTTGGAAACAGTTCAAAAGTAATTAATAATGTAAGAAACGGTTCATAAATAACTTTAGAAGTAGTTTGAGGTCACTCACCTCCACGGCTCAGGAACCAACCATCATATATCATTGTCTTGCTCAAATCCAAGTCTTAGATCACAAACTCAATGCAATCAAGTCCCTTCAAAGTTCGGACAGCACTTCCCCTGAATTTGCTAACTTTCCCAGCCATCATGGCTTCATTATTCTTCTCATTCAAACCCAAAGATACACACACAACAAAAAGTTCATCCAATAGCCATTCAGCAAACTCCAAGTAGTACTAGTACAAGTCAAACTAGGGAAAAGTCCGGAAATGAAAGTTAAGCTCAAAACCAGAAAAACAGGTTTTGACGTCATTTTGCGGTAATGGTACCAAAGGCGCTACGATTGTCGGATGAAGGTGCAAGACCCACCGTTTCGAAGCTAAGAGATAGGGGTACAATATTGTAGAAGGTCACTCAACTCAGTTTCCAGTGTAACCAGGTCAAAAATGCAAGATGCTATACCAGAATCACGAAAACAGGTTTGCAAAACGCATTCTAGCGTAAACATCATAACTCAGCCTACACAAGTCCAAATCCAGAAATTCCAAAACCAGCTGAAAGCTACGAAACACGGATACATTTCATCAGAAGACCTCAACAACCAATTCGGAAGTAATTCCAGCGAAAACAACCAATTACAGTCGCAGATTTCCAATTCTGGGTAACCCAGAACAGCAATAGTAATTTCGACTTATCTCATTCCACGCTACTCCGATTGACCTGAAATTTTGTAGGCACCTCTAAAATATCATTACCTACAACTTTCATGTTTTAAGAAAAGGCCAATTCGGCCTCTATCTAGGACCTAAAAATTCGGACAGAATGAAGAACCAAGAACCCTAATTTTCCAGATTTCTTCCAAAACAGAATTTACTTGCAATCTTCCACTTTTTCCACCTTCTAGAATCATTAAACATCATTTCCAATCATCATACATAACCACATAATCATACTCATATTAAAACAGAAAAATCCCCAAAAATAATAAAAGTTCATCAATTCAACCACAACTCAAAATATAATCCATCAAACCATCTCTTTAGCTATCACAAGTCTCTAATTTAGCATAATCAAGAACAAAGAAAGGATGGCTAGACATGATACCTTCAAATATCAAGAAAGGTGATGACTTAGGGATTTTTCTTCCAAAATAACTCCACCAAGAGCTTCAATCTTCCTTAGCTAGCAAGTTTTATGGAGTGATTTGCAATTTAATCGGTTGGAACTCAAGATTTGGACAAGAAATTGAAGTGCAAGATGATGGATTTTCTCTCTCTTTTTCTCTCAAAATTTCGTCCAAGACAAGCTAAAATGGAGAGAAATTGGGTCCAAATTGGTTTTAGTAAAGTTAGAAAAGTCTTGGTCAAAAGTCAAGGTCCAATGGTTTTGTGACAAATGGTCCTTTAGGGTTTTAATCTTATCTTTTTGTCTCTCCAATACAAATATCTTAACACATTGTAAAATAATATCACTTAATACAAAATTCCAACAAGTTGTCAAAAATATAATGCATTTACCGCACTTGCGGGTCCCACGTCCAAAATACGCTTTTAATTTCTCAAAAACTAACCGATACTAGAAAAATCATTTTAAAACTATTTTTGCTCATAAACTTTATCTGGGGAATTTTTCTAATCAAGAAAATGTAGAAAAGGCGGGCGTTTAAAAAATAAACCCTAGAAAATTAGAAAATTTTCGGGTTCTCACACTCATACTTTTCGGGGCGTCACACTACCTGTGTGAATTGCCACAAAAATCTAAATGCCAACATTGACTGGATCATCCATTGTCCTTCATGCAAGCAGCAAAGTGAAGTTGAACTCAGGTTAGAATATTAACTTATACTTCTAAATTAAACATTATTCTGTTTTGTCACCATTCATTAATCTTAAGTCCTTCACTCAATTAAAGGGCTCGCATTCCAATTATTATAACTGATGCTTCGAGCTCAATACATTGCATTATATCTAAGAAGATGCTGAAAAAATGATTAAGTTCACTCCACTGCAACTTAAGCAAGCACAAGAAGATGTAAGTAAAAACTTTTTGTCTTATATTCAACCATAAATATAGATATACATAGAAAACAATTCACTAAACCTGAGAAAAAATTTTTTGGTGTAGGGTTTTGGAATAGACACTGTACTTAATGATAGCTTGAAAAAGTACACAGTGCTCTGTTTTCTGAAAACATATGCATCTCCCTTTCAAGGTCAACTCCAAAGAAAGAATAGTGTCATTAAGGCTTACATTACAGCTAAACTATCACATATTCCACTCCCACTAGCATTTCCAGAAAACATTGAAGTTTCTTCTGCACTTGGTACTTCATTAGCAACACATGGAGAAAAATCATCAAAGGACCAAATGTTCACACCAACCAAAAAGTCGGTACTTGAAGAAATTGTTGCAGCCAGTTCTTGCAAAGAAAGCCACACATCTATAAGCAGTGGAGTGAAAAGAAGCCTTCAGTTTCCAGAAAGTCCATCTCAAAGTGAAGCTTTACTAGTAGAAACACCAGCTAAACATGCAACAAAGGCTCCTGAATAGTTTGCCAAAGAAATTGCAAAACAGAATGGTCCACATGGCAATATCAAAGACAGTCCAACTAAGAAAGCTAAAGCTAAGCAAGTCTAATATGGCATAATTTTGTATTTTTGTTAAATCTTTTGTTAATTACCTCAGTGCCTGCCTCCATTGTTTAGACAATTTGTTTTGAAATATATTATGGTCCATTATTCTTTTGACTTAAAAAGTAATGGATCGTAATATAACTGTTAATAGTTTAACCAACAATGTTGTACTTCCATAGGCAGTGAGGCTTATTTAAACCTCTTAATATGTAACTATGGTTAGCACTAAAGTATGTATTCTACTAAGACATGAATGACTTAGTTTATGTAACATATGGTTGTGATTTGCATATTATTTACCTCTTGAACCTATAAATACATTATGATTTTTAGCAAATTATACTCATTATTATAGCAGATCCAAAAAACAAAAAAAGCTGAATAAATAGCAAAATTTTTTTGACCCACAATTTAGTTGGTCATATTAGTGGGTAGGCTAGTGCGTAGCATGGCCAGACCCATGCTAGTCTCCAAATATAAGCGGTTTATCAAGAGTGTGGGTAGAAATGGGGTGAAGTAGTTATAAACAGATAGGAAAGTTATTAAAAGAGAAACTACTCTAATAGGATATCTATCTGTTACCTAAAATCATACACGATATTTATTTACGGCTTCATTCTTTCCTCTTCCTCTATCAAACAATAGTGTCTCGAAGGAAGAAATTATTTTTGACACTCAAGCAGAGGTTCAAGTAGGACAATCAATCACAAACCCATGCACAAATAAGTCTTCAAAAATTAATTATATTCTTTTCTTAGATTAATCAATTCTAAGAAGTTTTCTGTTAAATTTCTATAGTTCATGTTTGTATACTTCGATCATTGAGATTATAAGAAGATTCATGTTTTGCATAGGACTTATGGTTGATTTAATCATGTTCTGATTGGTTTTTTTCCTCAATGTAGCATTCATAATATAACTAGGCAAGTTTAAAGATTTTGAGTCAAAAACTATAGAAAATTTAATAGAGTAGGGTCATAGTAGAAGAAACCATTAATGGTGGGGTGATTCTAGAAGGCAAGAGAGAGAGAGAGAGAGAACAAAGAAGAATGAGGGTTTGATGACCCTCCCTTATCTCCTCGTTGCTAGTAAAAAAGCCGATGGCAGTGGCCATAGTTGCTAGGAGCTACAGCCACACCTCCAAGGAATGGCGTTCCTGCTGCAAAATCAATCACAGCAGTGGTAGCCATTGCTGCTATTTTGCTCCCAACTGGCAACAACGGTGTTGAATATTGTGATGAAAGAGAGTGGCAACAGTGTTGGTGATGGAGGAGATGGAGAGAGTGGCGATTAGGGCTTGTGAAAATTAAGATTTTAGAAAAAAAAAATCTTGAGGAAGAAGACGACCCGTTCTTGAAATGAGTTAGGTTGTTTGATAATTAGGTTGGTTCATTTTTTTTTTCTTTTGACGGGTTGAGTTTACTTAGTTAAGTTGGGTCAAATAATGGTTAATTTTTCCCTAATTAGGCCACTAGATTAAAATGTTTGGGCTAACATGTAGGCTGGTGGTTGGCTAAGACTAAAATGGATAACAAAGGAGATTAGTTGGGCAAGACTACCAATGGGCCAACATTAGTTATTTTGAACCAGTGATAAAGAAGATCAAGGTAATTGGCTCAAAAGTGACCATTGGGTCTATCAAAATTTTCAATTAAATAAACCTATGGATAAGGTTAAAACAATTTGATATAGGTTTACTGTTTTGTTATTAAATTACAAGGCCCAATATAATTTTTGTTAAGAAATACAAATTGAATATCCAAGACCCATGCTTTATTGGATTTAGCCCAAGATATTTTAATAAAACCCAAATTCTATTAATTAAGTATTATTAAATAAACTCAAGAACAATTTTTATAAGCTCAAATTAATTAAGCAACCTTTAATAAAAAGGGCAAAACTTTCTGTAACGGCCCCACCTCCCCCTAAGGCGAACCAGAGGGTTCGGCGGGCCGCCTGCCCAGCTCTCGCAGGGACTCAGTCAGTCACTATAAGAAAAGACCATAAAACCCACAAAACAATCGAAATAACAATAATCCCAAACTTAAACGTAAACTTTTATACATAGCCATCCCAAAAGCAAAACAACTTATGTACAAAGGTTCTCCATTCTCCATACAACCAGCCCACCAAACATTGGGGCGAGAACCATAACAAAAGAATCAAAAGTACTAGATCGGCTAGTCTATACGTAGCTTCCGTCCTTGCACGTCTTCCCCTGCTAAGGAAAACAAAAAAAACTAAAGGAATGAGCTGGAAAGCTCAGTGAGGTTCCGTACACATAGGTAACAAGAGAATCAATGCATTTAATACATATAAACAACAATTCAAGTTACAAGTACAAATAAAGCGATAAACACATTCATGAAAAGGATACGGGCTCACAAGGAGCCATTCGTTCATTCGTTCGTTCATTCATTCTCCTTTCGTTCCCCTACCTTCAATCATTTAAAATGCATTTTTGTATAAGTAAAACCCCTCATTCATTCATTCGTTCATTCATTTCATTCACCCCGTCCCTGGCTTTTGGCCAGGCTCCACCAACCTACAAGGTAATACTCGAGTATACCGAAACGTTCACCCAAGTCCCTAATCGCCCGACCGAGTCCGCTTCTGGCTCGAGACGACCGGTAACAAGGGGCAATGGCCAGTTCAGCCCAAAAGGCTTACATTCATGCACAATTAACATTTCAATCGCTCAATCATTAAAATTTCACAATCATTTAGGCTAAGTGCGATAAAGTACACACTCGCCTCGAAAACTCGTTTAGCAATCATTGAAAGCATTTAACATGTTATCAATCATTCAAACAAGCCATATAATCATGAAACGTAACAAGCAAGGAACACTCACCTAGTTATGCAAAACAACGTTCAAAATACCCCACCGGGTATTCCCCTCAGTCACCAATGAAACCTAATATTAAACAAGAGAAAAGATATTACCATTTATCTAGCAACACTATCAAATCAAATCGAAAAAACCCGATCACTTAAAAGTTATTCACTTGTGGCCAAGAGAACCCTAGGTCAACCTCTATATTTTGGTATTAGGTTTTAGAATGGTAAAATAATCATTTTATTTGCCAAGCGGAAATATATAGGTTTAAATAGAAATTTAACCCTCGGCCACCCCTTGAAAGAGTCGGTAACCTTTTCAATAACTACATCCAATTCGTTACAAAATACATTCGCAAAACTCACTTTAACTTGCTCACATTACAAGAAAATAAACGGACGGCATGTCCCTTGTTTTTACCTATTTTCCAGCCATTAATGGCTTCATTATTTTCCTCAAATCAGTCCCAACATCTCATATAGAAGAATCTCATCCAAAAGCCATTCACTAGGCTTACAAGTCATATCAATACAAAATAAATACGAAAAGCAAGCTAGAAACATTTTCGGATAAAAACAGTTTTTGACATCATTTTGCGGTTTTGGCACCATTGGCGCTACGATTATCGGATTAGGGTGTAAGACCCACCATTTCGAAGCTAAGAACCAGGGCTACAACAATGTAGAAGGTCACTCAGTCCAAATCCCATCAAAACTAAGTCAAATATGCCAAATAACAAACCAGAACCGTAATTGCAGGTTTACAAATTACACTATACTGTAATCAGTACAACTCAGTCTAAATAGGTCCAAATGCAGAAATTCCAAAGGAATATGGTAGCTAGGACATCAAGCTACATTTCATCAGAAGACCTCAACCACCAAATCCAAAGCAATTCCAGTCAAAACAGCCAACTACAAACGCAGTTCGGCCATCCTGAAGAACCCAGAACAGCAACAGTAAAATCGACATTTCTCACTCTACACTACTCCAAATGACCTGAAATTTTACATGAACTTCAAACACATCAATACCTACAACGTTTATGTTTTAAGCCAAGGCCAATTCGGCCTCTAACCATGAGATACAAAACCGGCCAGAATTGGGGATATAAAACCCTAACTTCTCACATTTCCTTCCAAATCCAAAATTGGTTGCAATTATCTATCATATACACCTACTAGAGTCATTACCCTACATTTCCAACCATCATAGATAGCCACAACATCATGATCACATTAAACCAGAAAAATCATAATTAAATATAAAACTTCACCATAAATCAACCCAAATCAAGATATAACTCACTAAGTGACATATCCAACCCTTACAACTCACAATTTAACCATTATCAATGCAAGAGAGAACTTTCTTAATCAACTTACCTCACAACTCAAGAAGACTAGCAATTCAAAGCTTCCCTTTCAAAATCACTCCACCCAAAAGCTTTAACCTTCCAAGAAGCTCACTTGTACGGAGTGGTTTCAAAATCTATCGGTGAAATTCCAAGATTGAAGCAAAAATCAAAGATGAAGATTGAAGAGTTTTTCTCTCCTTGCTCTCAAAGCTCACGGTTGGACAGGGAAGAAATGAGATATTTTGGACCAAAAAGATGATAAGAAGGAAGAAAAAACGCTGGTCAAACCAGCTGTCCTGTCACAATCCGGCCGATTTCTGGCCGGATTCCTGGCCGGATATGAGGCAGAGACGAATCAAATTTTTTTTCAAAACTGCACCACAATCCGGCCAACAATCAGGCCAAGAAATGGCCGGATTTCCGGCCAGATTCGGTCCTTCAGCATTTTCGTAAAATTTTTCCTCTTTTCCAAGTTTGAATGCCATGCTCAAACGTAGTTCTAACACATACACATACATACATATCTCATACATAATTGCACATAACAAAAAGGCCTTCCCGTTTTTAAAACGATTAGTGGACAAAACTTCAATTAAACGGGAAACGGGAATATACCAAAACACTTAGAAAGTATGAAAGGTTTAGGGTTCTCACACTTTCTATGAAGGGAAAAACTTCTAAATGAGGAAACTTTCAAAAAACAAAAGATTTCTATATTGGGGAGCTTTTCAATCACACTCTGTAGAATGCCCAGACATGGATCATAGATCTACATATACTAAGAAGTGTAATCTACAACGAGGGAATATAAACTAATTAGGACATACATGTATTTGATATAGGTACGAAACAAGCATAAGAAGGGTTAACGTTATTTCTTGCGAGTAGTTTGAGATAGCTGGTGTGAGAACCCTCATTTAAAAATATAAATTTTTCTAAACCACTTGCCTTGCCCTATGATTAAATCACTTAAAAAATTTTCTTGCATTGCATTGCACTACCTTTATTTGAATTGTAATATTTCCTTGACTTGGTATTATTTTATTTCACCACATACTCTATGACCAAGTATCCTTTTCTTGTGGTTACGACTTTATATGATAGTTTGGGGGTGTGAGTTAGACATTGGAATCATTTGGAGGATAGAAACATGATTTGGCAAAGTTTAGAGGGAGAATAGCCAAGATTGAGACAAGTGGCAAAATCCTAGCCATTCAACATTTTTGACCAAAGAAATTAGAGGAAATTTAAACCATTCTTGGCTCCATTTTTCCTTAGGATGGCCGGCCACTTGAAGCTTCCAAGGGAAGAGAGAAAACTCCATTTTCATGCCTTTTAAACCCTAACTTGATCTTGCTAAAAAATCAAAAGTGAAGGACTTGAGTTACTTGAGTGAACAACCTTCAACTCTAGTGTGTGATTTCAAGCTTGGAGCTTTTGGTTTTGGTGGCTATTTTGGTAATTCAAACTTCTCATAAGAGAGGTATATGATCCTTAACTCTTGGTTTTATGGTCTTATATCAAGAATTTAAAGTTTTGATGACAAACTAGGACTTGTATGGATGATATTTGTGGTGAAATTTCTTGAGTTAAACAAGTGGAGGAGGGTTGGTTGTTTGGCCTACCATGTGCTTGATTAATTGTTAAAGCTTTGTTTATGGTTTTTTTGATGTATTAACATGATTTGGATCCTTTTAAAGTTAAGGATAACTCTTGGGATGTTACTAAGTTAATGATAATTAAAGGATGGAAGTTGGTGATGCATGCGAACATGTGGACTATTTTCCTTTCTCTTGGCTAACCGGATTTGAAGGGGAGGTTTCTCCTTGATTTTTATGGTTCTTTGCACCTTAATTAAGCTTAAGGAACTTGGCTAAACACTGGTTTAAGCTTTGGTGTGAATTGATGTAAAGCCCAAAGACAACCTAAGAGGGGGGTGAATTAGGTTGATTAAAAACTTAATTGAGTTTATGCACTTTTTACTTAATAAAAATTTACCTTCTTTTCTAGTAGAGATCAATCAAGTAAATTTAAAGAAGAGAACAATTGTTGATCAGAAATAAGGATATATATATATAAGCAATGAGAATTTTATTAAACAAAAAGAATAAGATAGAGTATCAAACCGATTGTCTACAAAGCTTTCCTCAAACTTGAAGACCAATCACAAAGATGAGCACCTTCTCTTTGATGAACAATAATCAACTCAATGTACAATGGAGGGATCACTTCCTCCTTGCCCCAAGCCTCTCTTAGTCAAGCTAGGAAGTTTTACTATCACTAAGATAACCCTCAACAAAGCTACACTATTGAAAATTTCAAACACAAGAGAAGAGCTTACAAGTACTTCACACTTCTTAGAGAACAAATCCTTCCTAGGAGACTATTTTCTTGCTAAAATATCTCTTGAGATCTTGTAAACAAAGTGTGCAAAAGTCCCCCTCTGATTCAGAATCGTTTGTATTAAAGGGAACCAAAAATGGGCTTCATTAATGCTTCCAACGGATAGAAGGCAGATGAAGAGTCAGTGTAACGCCCCGAAAAGAATGAGAGTGAGAACCCGGAAATTTTCTAATTTTCTAGGGTTTATTTTATTTAATCGCCCGTCTTTTCTACATTTTCTTTATGAGAAAAATTCCCCAGATAAAGTTTATGAGCAAAGATAGTTTTAAAATGATTTTTCTAGTATCGGTTAGTTTTTGAGAAATTAAAAGCGTATTTTGAACGTGGGACCCGCAAGTGCGGTAAATGCATTATATTTTTGACAACTTGTTGGAATTTTGTATTAAGTGATATTATTTTACAAAGTGTTAAGATATTTGTATTGGAGAGACAAAAAGATAAGTTTTAAACCAAAAGGTGACATGTGTCACCTTCTTATTCAAAGTTGGACTTTGACTAATTTGCATCACCTTTACTAAGCCTCAAAAATTGACCAATTTCTCTCCATTTTAAGCTTGTCTTGGCCGAACCTCCTGGAGCAAAAATACAAGAAGAAAGCCTTCAACTCCAACTCCATTTCTTGCTCAATCTTGTGAATCAACCGTTAAACTTTCAAATTCCTCCACAAAAGTCACTTGTTTAGGAAGATTGAAGGTAGTGGTGGAGTGATTAGAGAAGGCAAAGGACTAAGCCATCAACTTTCTTGATATTTCAAGGTTCATGTCTAGCAATCCTTTCTATGTTCTTGATTATGCTAAATTAGTGACTTGTGATGGCTAAAGAGATGGTTTGATGGATTATATCTTGAGTTGTGGTTGACTTGATGAAGTTTTATAAATTTTGGGGATTTTTCTGTTTTAAAATGAACATGGTTGTGTGGTTATATATGATGATTGGAAATGATGTTTAAGGACTCTATGAGGTGGAAAAAGTGGTCAATTGCAATCAATTTCTGTTTTGGAAGAAATTTCAGAAAATTAGGTTTTGTGAAGGAACATTCTGCCCGAATTTTTAGCTCCTAGTTAGAGGCCGAATTGGCCTTGGATTAAAACATGAAAGTTGTCGGGAATGACATTTTAGAGGTGCCTACAAAATTTCAGGTCAATCGGAGTAGTGTAGAATGAGAAAAGTTGAAATTACTATTGCTATTCTGGTTTTACCCGAATGTAAGAATTGCGCCTGTAATTGGTTGTTTTGGCTGGAATTGCTTCCGAATTGGTTGTTGAGGCCTTCTTATGAAATTTATCCCTGTTTCTTAGCTTTCAGTTGGTTTTGGAATTTCTGGATTTGGAATTGGATAGCCTGTTTTATGATGTTTCCGCTAGAATGCGTTCTGTGAATCTGTTTTTGTGATTCTGGTATAGTATCTTGCATTTTTGACCTGGTTACACTCGGAACTGGGTTGAGTGACCTTCTGAAATATTGTATCCCTGTCTCTTAGCTTAGAAACGGTGGGTCTTGTACCTTCATCCGACAATCGTAGCGCCTTTGGTACCATTACCGCAAAATGACGTCAAAACTGTTTTTCTGGTTTTGAGCTTAACTTTCATTTCCGGACTTTTCCCTAGCTTGACTTGTACTAGTACTACTTGGAGCTTGCTGAATGGCTATTGGATGAACTTATTGTTGTGTGTGTACCTTTGGGTTGGAATGAGGAAATAATGAAGCCATGATGGCTGGAAAAGTTAGCAAATTCAGGGGAAGTGCTGTCCGAACTTTGAAGGGATTTGTTTGCATTGAGTTTGTGATCTAAGACTTGGATTTGAGCAGGCAATGTTATATGCTGGATGATTTCTGAGCCGTGGAGGTGAGTGACCCTAAACTATTTCCAAAGTACTTGTGAAATGTTTCTTGCATTATGTACTCGATTGCATATCATGCGTGCTTGCATGTGAGTTCATGACATGATTTGGCTTCAATGAGTTCTGGGAAAGTCTTGTGCTAGACACCAACGTCTCCACTCTGTTTATGGTTCATGTTCATGTTTATCTGGAGCTCAAGAAGGGGCTCCCTCTTAATGTTAATGTTAATGTTAAATGATCTATTTGAGCGTTGGGTGTTCAAGTGCTATGATTTCCCTGGCTCACGAGAGCACTAAACGAACATTTGATCTCTGAATCATGACATCATCGAAATGATCGAAATGCAACATTGTGAAATATATTTGTTTAAGGATTTTACTAGTTACTCGCTGAGCTTCTAGCTCACCCCAAAAATATTTTATTCCCCTCCACAGGGCTCAAAGCGAAGGAAGGTCTTGTTGTGCTTATTCACATGTCTGGATGGCCTCTATCTTGTACAGTTTGGATTTGAAATCATTTTATGTATAGTTGGGAATTTTTTCCGCTTCGCTTTTGATATGTAATTATTGGAGAATTTGATGTATATTGGAGATTTATATTGTAATATTTGAGGTTTATTCTTGTAATTCATTTGAGGATTGTAGTGAACGACTGAGTCCCGGCGAGAGTTGGGCAGGCGGCCCGCCGAACCCTCTGGTTCGCCTTAGGGGGAGGTGGGGCTGTCACAGTCAGCTAGCCGTTGGGGCTGTCGGACGTCCGACATCTTAGTCATCGTCCGAAAATCAGTCAAGTTGTTGTTTGGACGTCCAATGGAATTTTATCGTCCGACAGCTTCTGCATTCGAACGTTGGCAGAGAGTCTTCAACACTTTGTGAAATTTTTAGGATGTCCGACACGATCGATGTGTCACGGCCCCACCTCCCCCTAAGGCGAACCAGAGGGTTCGGCGGGCCGCCTGCCCGGCTCTCGCCGAGACTCAGTCGTTCACTACAATCCTCAAATGAATTACAAGAATAAACCTCAAATATTACAATATCACTCAAAGGTTCCCAAACTTTACATATCAAAAGCGAAGCGTCCACGCTTCCGCAGCGCCACTCTGAACCTTGATCACAATTAGTATACAGGAGGAAGTCCAAAACTAGACTATTACACATCCAATCAATTCTAAACGTTCAATACAATCCCAATATGAACCATTACACAAAAGGAAATCCAAGTTCAATCCATACATGAGATAATCCATGAATAAACACTACAAGCCACTCCTTCGCCTTGAGCCCTGTGGAGGGGAATAAAACATTTTTGGGGTGAGCTAGAAGCTCAGCGAGTAACCAGTAAAATCAGTAATCAAATCGGTTTAACCATAGTTCATTTCAATGATGTTCAATTCAAATCAAATGAAAAGTCCAGAAACAATTTCAACGTTTACAAAACATTAAATATGGAGTATCAATAATTCAAGAAACATGTACAATGGAAAGCGATAGTAACATTCGTGAAAAGGATACATTCGTTCTCCTGTCATTTCATTGCATTTTTGGTTTCATTCGTGCATTCATTCACCCCGTCCCTGGCTTTTGGCCAGGCTCCACCAACCTACAAGGTAATACTCGAGTATACCGAAACGTTCACCCAAGTTCCTAGTCGCCCGACCAAGTCCGCTTCTGGCTCGAGACGACCGGTAACAAGGGGCAATGGCCAGTTCAGCCCAAAAGGCTTACATTCATGCGCAAGTAGCATTTAAACATTAATCATTGAAAATTTCATATTTATTTAGGTCGAGTGCGATAAAGTACACACTCGCCTAGAAAACTCGTTTTAACAATCATTGAAAGTAAAATCAATAATAACAAGACACTAATGCAAGCACGCATGATATGTAAGAAACAGTTCCAAAAGTAACTTTGAAAACGGTTCAAAAGTAGATAATGAAGTAAAGCGGTTCACAAGTAAATTTGGAAACAGTTTGAGGTCTCTCACCTCCATGGCTCAGAAATCATCCATCAAATATCATTGCCTTGCTCAAATTCAAATCTTAAATCACAAACTCAATGCAAACGAGTTCCTTCAAAGTTCGGACAGCACTTCCCCTGAATTTGCTAACTTTTCCAGCCATCAAGGCTTCATTATTTCCTCATTCCATCCCAAAGGTACACACACAACAACAAGTTCATCCAAGAGCCATTCAGCAAGCTCCAAGTAGTACCAGTCAAGCTAGGGAAAAGTCCGGAAAGGAAAGTTTAGCTCAAACCAGAAAAACAGTTTTGACGTCATTTTGCGGTAATGGTACCAAAGGCGCTACGATTGTCGGATGAGGGTGTAAGACCCACCATCTCGAAGCTAAAATACAGGGCTACAACAATGTAGAAGGACACTCAGTCCAAATCCTAGCACAACTAGGTCAAATATGCAGAATACCCAACCAGGACCGTAATTGCAGGTTTACAAATTACACTATGCTGTAATCAGTACAACTCAGTCTATACAGGTCCAAATGCATTGATTCCAAAGGCATATGTTAGCTAAGACATCAAGATACATTTCATCAGAAGACACCAACATCCAACTCCAAAGTAATTCCAGTCCAAACAGACGATTACAATCGCAGTTCGCACATTCTGATCACCCAGAACAGCAACAGTAAAAATGATATATCTCACTCTAAACTACTCCAAATGACCTGAAATTTTACAGACATCTCAAACACATCAATACCTACAACTTTCATGTTTTAAGAAAAGGCCAATTCGGCCTCTAACCATATGATCCAAAACCGGACAGAAAAGGGGTTATGAAACCCTAACTTTTCACAAATTCCTTCCAAACCCAAAATTGGTTGCAATTACCAATCATTTACATCCACTAGAGTCATAACCCCTCATTACCAACCATCATAGATAACCACAACCTCATGATCACATTAAACCAGAAAATTCATCAATAAAATAAAAACTTCACCAATTCATCTCAAACCAAGAAACAAACCTCAAATTTCAGCACTTTAGCCACCACTAGGCACAAATTAAACATCATTAGGTGTAAGAGGAAGTGTAAGCACCACTTACCAAGTAAACAAGAGAAAGGAAGTTGTAGAACACCTTAGCTTCTCAAAGAAACTTCACCAAAACACTCACTAACACCAAATGGAGGAATTTTATGGAGTAGAAACTAGTTTAAGCACTTGAGTTGGATGATTGGCACTAAATGGTAGCTAAACTTGGAAGAGTTTTTCTTTCTTCTTTGATAGAGAGGGCCGGCCACCAAGGAGCAAGAAATGGTGATTTTTGGTGGTAATTTTAAGATATTTAACCAATGGGTCAAAAGTCAAAAACATGAATAGTGTTTCATAAAGTCCACCCAATGATATTGTGACACTTGGCACCTCTTTAAATGCATTTCTATCCTTTGGTCACCTCTCACATCAATCACTTCACCTCCTCTACTTATCTCTTAACACCCGATAAAGTTTATACAGTATCCGAAACTTAACCTTATTGGCCGAATTTTTCCGAACTTTTCGCACTAGTGGGGCCCACGTCCATAATCTATCCGTAATTTTTCAAAAACTACTCAATGCTAGAAAAATCATCTAAAAACTATAATTACTCAAAAACTAACCGATACTAGAAAATCATTTTAAAACTATTTTGGCTCATAAACTTTATCTGGGGAATTTTTCTAATAAAGAAAATGTAGAAAAGGCGGGCGTTTAAAAAATAAACCCTAGAAAATTAGAAACTTTCCGGGTTCTCAAACTCATTTTTTTTCGGGGCGTCACACGATGTGCGTCCGACGAGTGCGTCCGATCCATCCGGACGTCCGATGCTTCCTCACGAGCGTCCGACAGAATTTCCTTCTTGATGTTCTTCATCCTTTCGGACGTCCTACAGATTCCTTACGGACGTCCAACATGAGTGCCCTGTTTTTGCTTCTTCTTTTGGTCGATTTTCTTTTCTTGACAACTTTATACCTGATTCTCTAAAAAGCAAAACACTTATATTTGAAGAGAATTAGATAATTATTTCAAAGTGCTTTGTGATCATCAAAATCAAGAATAACATTCTCCCCCTTTTTGATGATGACAAAACACTGATTTGAAATGAAATTTGATGATTATAAATAGGCTCCCCCTTTCTCAATCAATCGAAGAACAAAAATTGAAAAACTCCCCCTTACTTGGCTACTTCACAGATTTATTCAATCATCCAAAAATAGTTAAGCAATTGAAAAACTCCCCCTGACTTAGTTAAGCAATTTATTCACTGATTTATCCAAAAAAAAATAGTTAAGCAATTGAGAAACTCCCCTCACTTGGCTACTTCACAGATTTATCCACATATCCAGTCAATTCAACGCAACGCACATATCCATATTCATATCTTCTCCCCCTTTTTGTCATCACAAAATTCAAAATGTAAAGATACATTTGGAGAACTAGTAACAAAGATTCGACCATATATCCAATCCATTCAGAGCAAAATGATCTTACGAGCATTACATCCATATATCCAACCATGCAACCAAGCAAAATGTAAAAATTCAACCATTCACAAACATTACAAACATATGTCCAGTTTTGGACATTACAAAATACCAAATGACACCAAGCACCAGAATTCAATAGATAAAAAGAGTTCAAGGCAACTATCTAACATTCAGCAAATAAAAACAGTCAAACAGAATGCAAATGATCCTAATAGGACTAGTGATCCTAAATGATAAGCTAAGAGGATCCAGACTTCCTTCGAGTAAGCTAATACTGAGAGAGATCCTCCTCCTCAGTGTCTTCATCATCTTCAACAGCTTCACCAACTGGTTTCTTGCCTTTATCAGATGTGGAAGGATCATGTGGTGCCACGGGAGTAGAGGTGAGGTCGATAGGAGCAGGACTCATAGAGCGAACAGGGGCTGATGAACTTGGATCATTGAAGCGTGGCTCCTTGCCAGGAGGGACTTCCTCAACCACAGGTGGGGGAAAAAGAGATTCTTTTTATCTAGGAAGTCAGCTTGTTGCTGGGATGACATGGTGAGCATGAGACCATGTTCAAGAAGCAGAACATGTTGCTTAAGGTCTCGAAGGAGCTCAACCACCTCAGAATTTGAAGAAAAAGATGCCTTAGTGGCAGTCTTCCAAGGATGAATAGAGGTCAATGCAACAGAGGATGAAGTGTGAAGTGGATCATGTGCAGCCTTAGACCTAGGTTCATTAGAAGTGGCCCCCTTATACGCCCACAAATTATCCCTAAAGACAAGATTTTTGCGCTCAAAATAAGCCTTAGTGAAGGCAGAGGAAAAAGTTTCTTTGGGACAAACACCAAGGATAGGTACTTTGTAAAATTCAAAAATCTTTTGAAGGAATTTTCCATAGGACAATTTTCTACGAGAATCAGTGGTATAGCGAAGTAAAAACTTGCACATGACAAAGCCAAAATCAATGCGAATTTTTTCTCGAAAACAATAAAACAGATACAACTCCATTTTATTTGCATCTGTTCTATGACCGTCAGTAGGCACAAGCAGATTTGAAATGATTGAGAAAGCAATAAGATTCACAGGGGCAAGGTCATTTAGTTTTGCATCAGCAGGAGCAGAAAATTTGTTTCGAAAATAGGTTAGCATTTTAGCATTATCAAAGTGATTATCAGCAGTAGGATGCTCTTCATAACAAAAGAAATTGGCAATTTTACTTTTGCATCCTGGTTCAATAACAGTATTTAAAATGGCATTCACAGTTTCAAGATCAAATACTAAGTCTACCCCATTTACCCTGGACATGATTTCAGTGTGATCAGTGCCTTTCCTAAGATTGGCAAAGAATTGATACAGCATTTCAGGGTAATAAACATTAGGCATGGAAATGATATGTGACCATTTCTGGAATTCAAAGAGATTTAGAATAGACTCTAAACCTATCTTACGAAATTCAGAGAGATTAATGGTGCGTTGAGGAATGAAACCTTTCTGGGATATCAAGGAGTGTTTTTCTTTGGCAGTAGCATCAAAGAATGGGGAGACGGTGGTTGATTGGGAAGGCTGTTGAGATGGAGTTCCTTGTTCGGATGCAGGTTGAGCGGAAGGTCGGGGAGTTTGAGTCTTTACTGCTCCCCTTTTGAAGCGTTTGGATGATCGTGAGGCCCTAGGAGAATCCATATCTTCATCCCTGAGTGTGTGCTTGCGTCCGGCAGGAACTTTTCCTTCTCTTAGATTCACCATTGTGTGAAATGTGTGAGATGTATGATGCAAATGATGCACACAGTGGAATGGAAGTGAATCACACAAGAATTTCGAGTTAAAGAAGCCTTGAAGATGATTGACCAGAGCGGTTATGAGAAAGTAGGGTTCTGAGGGAAATTTGGGAACTTTCGAAATATGATGAGATTTGGTGAAAAGATCCGAAAATTGAACTCGCAATGATCAGGAGAAGTTTTTGGTTGAGTCAATTTTGGAATGAGTGCTTCAGAAAAGAACGAATTGAGTGTGAGAAAAGTAGAGGTTTCCGTCCGAATGAGAAGAGAAGAAGAGAGTTCTGAAGCAAATGAGGAGGGAAGTCATTTTAAAAAGTGTACCGTTGTACTGTCGGACGGCCGAACGTAGTCGTGCGTCCTACAGTTTCGTCTGAACAGATGTTTTCTGGGAAAAATAGCTGAAGAACATCATCGAACGTCCGTTCATCTGCTTTAGGACGTCCGAAAGCTTTGAACAGAAAAATTTTAAGATGATTTTACGATTATCCCTAATTTTGATCTTAGATGAATGAATTGATCAAATGGCAAAGCTTTTGTAAAAATATCAGCAATTTGATCTTTAGAGCAAACATAATTCACACAAACTTCACCTTTTTGGACAAGATCGCGAATAAAGTGGTGCTTTATATCTATATGTTTTGTCTTAGAATGTTGAATTGGATTTTTGGTCAAATTTATAGCACTGGTATTATCACAGAATATAGGCATGCAATCATATAACAATCCAAAATCATTCAAGGTATGCTTTGTGACGGCCCCACCTCCACCTAAGGCGAACCAGAGGGTTCGGCGGGTCGCCTGCCCGGCTCTCGCCGGGACTCAGTCGCTCACTACATTCCTCAAACAGATTACAATATAAATCTCAAAAATTACATCAAATTCTGCAATAATTACATAAACGAATATATCAAGTTATACAAACCACGAGTACCAGAAGTACCCTAGAAAAGCTGATAACTCTAACCACCATGACAAATATATACAACTTACTAGTCCACTTCTAACAAGTACAAGTTCAACTTATCTAAACACCTTCCCGAGCGATCCCCGCGTCGGCCCCCTGCTAAGGAAAACAAATAGAATGGGGTAAGCTATATGCTTAGTGAGTAACCAGGGGTAAAAATGTAGTTTTTACATGTCAACATTTGACCAGTAAGAGCAAAGCAAAAGCAGAAAAGTAACACTACATAGTAAGGATACGGGTGGCTCCCAAGCCAACTCTTTTGTCGAGTTTGATCACTGGTTGACCCTTAAGATCCTGAGCTACACAGCTCACTTCTCTTGCCCAAGTCACGAGCAATAAATGCTCTAAAATATTTTTCAAGCAATAAATACTCTAGTTCAAGCAATAAATGCTCTGGTTCAAGCAATAAATGCTCTCAAGCAATAAATGCTCTGGTTCAAGCAATAAATGCTCTGCAAATATTCACAAGCCATGAATGCTCTATAACAAATCATAAAAATCATATTTCACAGGTATGAATAGCAATTAATGGGGTTTAGATCGAGTGCGATAAAGTACACCCTCGCCTAAGTGCCCATTCATAGTAAACTCATTTTTTGTATTGAGTTACACAGAAATCCTGATCACTCACCTAAAGAGCAAGTATAACGAGAGAAAGTACGGAAATGAATTCAAGTCGCCAGCTAGTGGGCCCCACCGGCTCCGTCTAGCCCGCCTTCGCCTGTAGCAGAAGGTTGAGCCATATCATCACACAAACAACTACTAAAGGACGCAAATTAAACAAAACGGCAAAATCGGCACATGCACGCGTGCGGAAACGGCAACGGAAACGGCCAGATTTGGCACCAAAAACCGTTTTGATCAAAAGTTAGGCTGGGAATGTCGGATCAAAGTGGGTGAGACACCGCTTCGAAGCTATGAGGAAGGGCTACCATTCTCATGAAGACACCTTAATCTAGATCTGAATGGAAGCAGGTCGAAATTATGGAAAACAGTACCAGAAATTTACGTGTTCGGGTGACGAACAGGGTTTGTTTGCTGGACCATAACTCACAGCTCACAAATCCAAATCAAGAAATTCTAAAGGCGTTGGAAAGCTAGGACATAAGGCTATAACTTTCACGTTTGGATCAAAAGCTGAATCAATACAGAGCATGGAGAAAAATGGGTCCAAACATTCCTGTCAGAACTGTCCAAATTCGAAGGCAGTTCTGACAACCGATCTTGTTTTGGTCACAACTGGAGCTACGGGACTCGGATTTGGATGAACTTTATACCGTTTCGAAGCTGAAACCAAGATCTATATTTCTTATGAAGGGGTCAACACCCAGATCGTACGTTATCAAAACAGACAAAACAGGGCAGAAGCTAAATGCAGAACGTACGTAAATTCCAGGGTACAAAACAGGTGCGAGTGTTTTGGCTATAACTCGGGCTACCTCAGTCCAAATCAAGTGATTCCAAAACCATATGAAAGCTAAGAAACAGGGATACATTTCATCAGAAGGCCTCAACAACCAATTCGGAAGCATTCCTGACCAAAACAACCAATTACAGAAGCAATTCTCCAATTCGGGTAAAACCAGGACAGCAATAGTAATTTCAACGTTTCTCATTCTACACTACTCCGATTGACCTGAAATTTTGTAGGCACCTCTAAAATGTCATTTCCTACAACTTTCATGTTTTAAGCCAAGGCCAATTCGGCCTCTAACTAGGATTTATAAAACCGGACAGAATGTAGCTTCATGAACCCTAGGTTTTTCCATTTTCTTCCAAAACAGAAATTACTTGCAATCTTCCACTTTTTCCACCTTCTAGATGCCTTATATACCATTTCCAATCATCATACAAAGCCACAACATATGAATCATATTAAATCAGAAAATTCATGATTAAATAGAAAATGTCATCAATCTTCACCATAAGTCATGAAATCATCCAAAAAATCACTTGTTCAACTATCACACCTACTAATTTCATCTCATAACCAACAAGGAAACAATTTCTTAACCACTTACCTTACAAACACTAGATACAAGGTAGATGAGAGTCTCTCCCTCCAAACAAAAACCACCAAGCACTTCAATCACTCCTAGTAAGTAAGTTTTATGAAGGAATTTGAGAAATAAATGGTTGGATTACAAGATTTGGGCAAGAAAAGGGAGCAAAAATTGAAGAGCTCTCTTTCTTTTCTCTCTAGAGTTGGCCGACCAAGAAGGTGAAAATGAAAGACAAATTTTGGTCAAAATTGGTTTAGTAAAGATAAAGAAAGACTAGTCAAATGCCAAGCTCCAATCACAAGGCAACATGTGTCCATTCCAAGCTTATCTCATATCTTTTGTCTTGCAAGAATTAATGAACTAACCAAACCCCTAATTATCTCATAACACCATGTAATATAAACCATATATACAAAGCTACTCCAAATGAACCACATTTACCGCACTTATCACACTAGTGGGTCCCACGTCCGGTATACGCTCTTAAATTCTCAAAAACTACCCGATACTAGAAAAATCATTTTAAAACTATTTTTGCTCATAAAATTTATCTGGGGAATTTTTCTAATAAAGAAAATGTAGAAAAGGCGGGCGATTAAATAAAATAAACCCTAGAAAATTAGAAAATTTCTGGGTTCTCACTCTCATTCTTTCGGGGCGTCACATGCTTCATCCATAAAAGTTGAGCACAACATGCACTAGCGGCAATATATTCCGCTTCGGTTGTTGACAAAGAGATTGCATTTTGTTTTTTGCTAAATCAAGAAACTAAGCAATTACCAAGAAAGTGACAGGTTCCACTAGTACTTTTTCTGTCCACACGACAACCACCAAAGTCCGCATCCGAATATCCATATAGAGCAAATTCACAAGATCTAGCATACCAAAGACCATAGTCTAATGTACCTTTCAAATACCTAAAAATTCTTTTAACAGCATTCAAATGTGATTCTTTTGGACAAGATTGAAATCTAGCACACAAGCAAACAGCAAACATAATATCGGGTCTACTTGCGCTTAAATAGAGTAGGTTTCCAATCATACCTCTATAGTGCTTTTCATCCACATGTTTACCTTCTTCATCTTTGTCAAGTTTTGTAGAAGTGCACATTGAAGTTCCAACTTGCTTTGAGTCCTCCATGCCAAATCTTTTCAGCAATTTCTTGGTGTATTTTGCTTGATTTATAAAAATTCCCTCTAGTGCTTGATGTATTTGAAATCTAAGGAAGAAATTTAATTCTCCTATCATACTCATTTCAAATTCACTTTGCATAATGGTGGAAAACTCCTTGCATAGATACTCATTAGTAGCACCAAAAATAATATCATCTACATATATTTGCACAATAAGAAGATCATTTAACACTTGCTTAGTAAAAAGTGTGGTGTCCACAATACCTCTTTTGAAACCATTTTCAATCAAGAAACCACTCAATCTTTCATACCAAGCTCTTGGAGCTTGTTTTAGTCCATATAATGCTTTTGAGAGTTTAAACACATGACTTGGAAATTTTGTATTTTCAAAACCGGGGGGTTAATCCACATATACTTCTTGATCAATAAAACCATTTAAGAAGGCACTTTTAACATCCATTTGAAACAGTTTGAAACCTTTGAAGCAAGCAAAAGCAAGAAGCATTCTAATCGATTCTAATCTAGCTACGGGAGCAAATGTTTCATCAAAATCAATTCCCTCTTCTTGTGCATATCCTTTAGCAACTAATCTAGCTTTATTTCTTACAACTACACCTTTATCATCCAACTTATTTCTAAATATCCATTTCGTGCCAATGATAGGTTGATTTTGTGGTCTATCAACAAGAGTCCAAACCTTATTTCTCTCAAATTGATTAAGTTCCTCTTGCATTGCCAAAATCCAGTTTTCATCCTTTAAGGCATCATTGATATTTTTAGGTTCAAAAAGAGAGACTAAAGCAAAGTTATCTATCAAATTCTTAGATGAGGAACGAGTCTTTACCTTCTCGGATGGATCACCAATTATAAGCTCTCTTGGATGATTTTGGCTAAATTTCCAAGCTTTGGGAAGGTCTTTGAATGAATCATCATTATTGTCTTCATCTTCCTTTTCTTGATCTTCATGAGCTTCATCCTCCATTTCCTTTGCTTCCGGATTAGAGTTTCCTTCATCTTCAATTGTTATCTTTTTCATTCCTTCACGAACACCTACATCATCATCCTCATACGAACTTTTGGAATTATCATCATTAGTTTCATCAAATGTTATGTGTATAGCTTCTTCTATCACAAGAGTTCTTCTATTAAAGACTCTATATCCTCTTTTGTTCTCACAATAGCCCAAAAATATTCCTTCATCAGATTTTTTCTCAAACTTACCAAGATGTTCCTTTAAATTCAAAATAAAGCATTTACAACCAAAAACTTTGAAATATCCAACCGTAGGTTTTCTTATTAAAAATCAGTTCATAAGATGTTTTATTCAAAATAGGTCTCAAGAGGACTCTATTCATCACATAACATGCGGTGTTTACCACTTCAGCCCAAAGATATTTTGGCAAACTACATTCACTCAACATAGTTCTAGCAGCCTCTTGGAGTGTCCTATTTTTCCTTTCTACAACACCATTTTGCTGTGGAGTCCTTGCAATAGAAAACTCATGTGTTATGCCATTATGATCACAAAATTCTGGAAAACCACAAAACTTGAATTCCGTCCCATTATCACTTCTAATCCTAACAATTTTTAAACCAAGCAGATTTTGCACTTTAGCAAACAATGAAGTAAAATTCTTGAAGGCATCATCTTTATGAGCAAGGAATATCACCCAAGTATATCTAGAATAATCATCAACAATCACAAAACAATATCTCTTACCTCCCAAGCTAGTAATCTGAGTAGGACCAAATAAATCAAGATGCAAGAGTTCCAAAGGTTTAGAAGTTGATACACACTTCTTTGGTTTAAAGGAAATTTTTGTTTGCTTCCCAAATTGACATGCATCACAAATTTTGTCCTTTTCAAAACTGATTTTTGGCAAGCCTCTAACTAACTCCTTTTTTGAAATTTCCTTTAGTAATTCCATGTTAAAATGACAAAGTCTCCTATGCCACAACCAAGGATCTTCATTTGAAGCTTTAAGACATTGGAAGCTAGATGAATCAAGTTTATCAAGAACAACAATATAAATATCGTTAAACCTCTTACCTTTGAACACAACATTATATTTAGAGTTAAGAACAATGCATTCATGCTTTTTGAACAAAACATTCAAGCCTTTATCACATAATTGACTAACACTAAGCAAGTTATAACCTAAGTTATCAACTAAGAGCACATTATGAACAAAAGTTTCACCATCCTTACCCACATCACCTATTCCAATTGTCTTAGCTTTCACGTCATCACCAAACGTCACTTTTCCACTTGATTTTGATTTTAGCTTTATGAACAAAGAAGGATCACTGGTCATATGCCTTCAACAGCCACTGTCAATGAACCATTTGGAGTTGCTTGAGCCTTTTCCCTGAAAAGAGAGAGTGTTTGGTACTCTTTAACTTTTGGGTCCTCAATAGTTAGCATTGTGTCTAACTAACCACATGCATCTCATTCCTCTGTTCAGATTTCTTTTCACATAACAATCTCCATTTAAATGTCCTCTTTGACAGCAAAAATTACACATAATGGAAGAGTTTTCAACATGTAATGGTTTGATAAATCTCAATCCACTCCTTCTATGTGTTGTGAAACCATGTGCATTTTTGTTGTGTGTTAATGTTCTTTTCTGATTAGTAAGACAGGTGGTTGACATGGTCTTTTTGAGATAGTCTTGTTTTCTAGCTTTTAAGGTCTCATCCAGCTTGTCCATCCTTTTATTCAAATCCCCATGTCTTTCCTTTAGCATTTTACAAACACTTGTCTTTCTATCAAGTTCATTTTGAACATCAAATCCGGCTCTTACAAGACACTCATTGTCAGCTTTTACTTGTTTCTTTTGTTGAAAAAGACTTGCATTTTCTTGAATGACAAAGACAATTTTCTGTTTTAGCTGCTTGTTTTTATCATAAGATTCCTTCAAGGCATTATGCAATTTTTCAACAAAGGATTCAAGATCATCATCATCTTCATCATCACTATCAGATTGAGAGTGTATGGAAGTTACCTCATTATCTCCAATAGCCATGGAGGCCATTTGAGCTAATTCTTCTTCTTCTTCAACTTCACCTTCGGAGTTACATTCATTCCATGTAATTTGGAAGTTGTTGAACCTTGACTTTCGATCAGTTTTTCCATCTTTCTTTTTCTTCAGAGAGCATTCATTTACGTAGTGTCCAGGCTGTCCACATTTGTAGCATTTGTCCAATTGTTTCTTGTTGAATTCTTGTTTTCCTTTGTTTCTTGCGTTTGAAGACTGATTCTGGAATTGATTGCTAGGTCCTCCCCTTCTAAACTTCCTTTTATTCAAGATTCTCTTGAAGCTTTTTGTGATGAGAGCAAGATCGTTGTCATCACCATCCGAGTCTTCATCATCCAACAGAGTTGGATCATCTTCACCTTGAGCTGCTTTTAGAGCTATGTTTCTCTTTGCTCTCGCGTCCTCTTCCTCCTGCACTTTAGTTTTCAACTTCAACTCATAGGAGGTTAGTGAGTTAATGAGAGATTCAATAGGCACAGAATTCAAATCCTTAGCCTCCTCTATTGCAGTCACTTTACTTTCCCATTCTTTGCCCAACGCATTGAGAATTTTCCTGTTTTTCTCTCCCAAGGTGTACTCTTTGCCTAACACCTCGAGATCTTTGATCAAGTCATTGAACCTGCAATACATTTTGTCAATATCCTCAAGGGGTTCTATTTTAAATGATTCATACTTTGTGACCAAGATAGACTTTTTCTGTTCTCTCACGTTGTCACTCCCCTCATGAATTTCTCTTAGCTTATCCCACATTTCTTTAGCAGATTTACAACCTTTTACTCTAATTGATTCATTTGAGTCTAAGGCACTATAAAGAACATTCATGGCTTTGACATTCAAAGTGAGATTGGTTCTATCTTGAGCATTCAACTCAACTCTTGTTTTAGGCCGAAACAAACCTGTATCTGCATCAAGAATGTTAGCATCATGCGGTCCTTCATTCACAATAAACCATAACTCAATATCAATGGATTGCAAAAAGATAATCATTCTTTCTTTCCAACTAACATAATTAGAACCATTAAACATGGGAGGCCTAGTAACAGATTGCCCCTCAACAAACATGGCATGATTAGTTGTCATCTTTACTCCAAGCCGCTTGATCTTAATCTCTAGGAGACCAAGCTCTGATACCAATTGTAAGGCCCAAAGACAACCTAAGAGGGGGGTGAATTAGGTTGATTAAAAACTTAATTGAGTTTATGCACTTTTTACTTAATAAAAATTTACCTTCTTTTCTAGTAGAGATCAATCAAGTAATTTTAAAGAATAGAACAATGTTGATCAGAAATAAGGATATATATAAGCAATGAGAATTTTATTAAACAAAAAGAATAAGATAGAGTATCAAACCGATTGTCTACCAAGCTTTCCTCAAACTTGAAGACCAATCACAAAGATGAGCACCTTCTCTTTGATGAACAATAATCAACTCAATGTACAATGGAGGGATCACTTCCTCCTTGCCCCAAGCCTCTCTTAGTCAAGCTAGGAAGTTTTACTATCACTCAGATAACCCTCAACAAAGCTACACTATTGAAAATTTCAAACACAAGAGAAGAGCTTACAAGTACTTCACACTTCTTAGAGAACAAATCCTTCCTAGGAGACTATTTTCTTGCTAAAATATCTCTTGAGATCTTGTAAACAAAGTGTGCAAAAGTCCCTCTCTGATTCAGAATCGTTTGTATTTAAAGGGAACCAAAAATGGGCTTCATTAATGCTTCCAACGGATAGAAGGCAGATGAAGAGTCAGCTAGCCGTTGGGGCTGTCGGACGTCCGACAGCTTAGTCATCGTCCGATCCCATCGTCCGAAAATCAGTCAAGTTGTTGTTCGGACGTCCGATGGAATTTTATCGTCCGACAGCTTCTGCATTCGAACGTTGGCAGAGAGTCATCAACACTTTGTGGAATTTTTAGGACGTCCGACACGATCGATGTGCGTCCGAGGAGTGCGTCCGATCCATCCGGACGTCCGATGCTTCCTCACGAGCGTCCGACAGAATTTCCTTCTTGATGTTCTTCATCCTTTCGGACGTCCTACAGATTCCTTACGGACGTCCGACATGAGTGCCCTGTTTTTGCTTCTTCTTTTGGTTGATTTTCTTTTCTTGACAACTTTGTACCTGATTCTCTAAAAAGCAAAACACTTATATTTGAAGAGAATTAGATAATTATTTCAAAGTGCTTTGTGATCATCAAAATCAAGAATAACAATTGAAATGGAAATGAAGCAAGTCAGTGGTTGTTTTTGGGCAACTAGTGGACTGTTTTGGTTCTTTTTGTTGGCTAAACTGTTTTGGTTCACTTGATCATTTGGTGTGTTGCATTTTAAGCTCCAATGGTGATAGATAACTTGATCCCCTGTATATGGACTCTAGGAGGTTGAATTGGGTGAATTTGAGCCAAAACAAGTGAAGTTGGCAAGAAGAAATAGAGTGACTTTGTTAGGGTTCTAAGCTGATCAGAACTGAAAAATTAGACAACTTCCCCGAACTACTAGTATTGATAGAAAAGGAACTAGAGATTGCTTTTGGTACCGTTGGAAAGTCCTTTGAGTCTAGTTCCTAACGTCGCTAACAGCACATGATTCTGACTTTCCTATAGTGAGATATGGCCGTTTTCCTGAAATTGCGTGGGGGCGACTGTTCTACCTGCGAAGGCTACTTTGAACTTGAATGAGATTTTGCTTTTACTCAACTTTCTTGCACTTTCTTATGACCTTTTACTGCATTTTGGGCCTAACTTGCATGGTGAATTGAGTCGATTTAACCACTCACTTGGTCACCTAATGGACTTGCATTTGGGTTGGAAATGAATCTAGATTGTTAACGATTTCACTCGTTGCCCTAGGATTGGGAAACGGAGATGAACGTAACCAAGGAACTTGACGTTTGAACTCTATATTTCTTGACAGGTGAGTGTTCCATTACCTGTTACCTGTCTATGTGAAATATCTAAATACTTGATCTGTGACTAGTTGAGCTAAACAATTGTTTTGACAAATTTGAGGCGAGCGTGTACTTTATCACACTCGACCTCCTTCAATTCCACTGAGGCTCTATATACTGCAAGTATGAGATGTGATTTCTCTATATTTGACTGTATATGAGTTGTCTGGATGATATCCCATCAACTACTTTGACTGTTTGGGCACCCAATATGACGCCCCCACCTCTCCCAAGGGCGAACCCAAGAGTCTCCGCGGGACGCCTGTCCAGCTCTCGTCAGGACTCAAGACAATTCAATTCAAACTTAAAGATACAAACCAAATAATACAAGTCTAAAATGAAGAAAAGTCACTTCCTTAATTGAGTATCCAAATCTTACATCATGTTCTCGAAAGATACATCAAATTCCAAAATACAATCATTAAAAGTCGACTAAACATTTACAGCCAAGATTCCAATCAAAAGTATAACCTAGTCGGCTTTTCCAAAATCTTCCAATCCACTTGTTAAGGAAAACAAATCTACGGGGTGAGCGATTGCTCATGAGGCCAAGAAACACACATGCAGGCACATAGTTCAAGTAGCAATCCCAATTTACCAAGTAAAACAGTAATATTCAAGTAATTACAATTCGAGTGAGAAAAGTGAACAGACACAATTCAAGGATATGGAAGCTCTCAAGAGCTAAGTTTCACTTGCTTTGCCAATGCTCGATCAATTACCTCCCCGCGATGACACTCCATCATTCGGGTCGGTATTTAGTCCGTAGAAACTCCACTTACCCGTTCTCCGTCCACCATACATAACCTACTGGCCCCGAACTTCTATAAAGGCACTACTATACGAGTAGGCCAAGCATGATCTCTCCAATAGATCAAGCTTTTAGTTTTCTCAGGGCTCACCAAGCTTCCCGACCAAGCCCTTGCCGGCTCGAGTCGCAAGGTCGGCCAATGAGTTTGGGCATCCCCCAGTTCAGTTGTGTATCGAGGAGATTCACTCCAACGATATGTATACAGTTCAGTTAAAGGTCGAGGAGATTCACTCCAACGACATATGCAGCCATAGCATATAATTCAGTTCAATTCAGTTCAGATAATTCAATTCAATTCAGGCAATTACATTTCGATTCAGTTAAATGAGAACGAGTGCGATAAAGTACACACTCGACTCAGCAGTTATAAATTTTCAGTCCAGAAGCAGCAATTCACATAATTGCAACAAAACATGCACTTGACACTCACCTAGTCAAAATAAGATAGTGGTGCACAATCAAGTGTTTAGGCGTCCCTTGTGAGATCGTCTTGAAGGTCTCCTTGAGTGCCTGAGCAAATAATTTACGATTACACACTATCACTTTAAAACCCCTTATTAACAAGAGAGAGATTGTACACTTGTACAATCTAAGAAAATATCGTGAAATAGAGCTTTACTTGCTCAAAATTCAAGGTTCAAAAGTGGTGTTTAACAACACAAGGAAAAACTGGTTTCCTTCATGAAGGCAAGTCCAAAATGGTCAATTAGTATTGAAGGATAGGGAAGAGTCTCTAAAAACTCGATTCCCACCAAGTTCAAAAATTTCAGTTTTAAGGAGCAATTTTTGAAAAATCATATCTTGCATTCCGTAGGTCCAAAATTGAAAAACTTGGTATCTTTGGAAACTAGTTTCAAAGTACTAAAAGTTCCTAGAGGACACTTTTCTAAGATTCAAAATGGAAGACACTCAAATTGTGGCCTAAAGGGGCTGACTTGGACTCCCAAGACAGTTTCAGCCTTAGTTTTTGGTGAACTTTGGAAATTCGGAAAAATTCACAGAAAGTGAACTAGCCTCTGAAATTTGTACCTCAATTAGAATTCCAATCAAGGTTTAAAACAAAATAAGCAGAACAACAATCGGAGTTTCGAGCATCAAGATATAATAGCTCAAAGTTAGCTAAAATAAGGACAGATTGAACATTTTCCAGATTTGAAAACACGACTTTGGCCCATCATTTAGGTATCGAAATGGTCTTGTATTGACACCAAAATTGGTACAACTCAACTTCCATATGAGGACTACTCCTATGCCAAATTTCATTTGAAAATTCACACGGGAAGGTAGTGAACCAAACTACCAAAGTTCAAGAAAATCCCAAGACCAATCTGTCTTTTGCTTTCTTCTCCCTTTTCATACATTTTGTCCAATGCAAACGACTTAAATCTGGCTCATTTATGAAACAAAATTCTAATAAATATCCAATATACATTTGGTAGGTGATTGACATCAAAATTTGCAAAACAACAACTCCCAAGTCAAGCTAGGCCATTCGACTAGTCAAAATTAGGGTTTTCTATCACTAGTGCAGTTCGGTAATTTGACCACATCTCACTCAATTCAACTTGAAATTGAGCATGGTTGATGGTGTTGGAAACTATATTCAATAGGCTACAATTCATCAGAAGCAATCGTTTTAAAATTCAGTTCATAACTAACTCAAATTCAAGCAACAAGCCTCAGCTCATCACTGACCCTCGAGCAATGCAATAAAACAGAACAGGTAACTTTGGTGAACTAGTACGGCTCACTCACTTTGAATCAGGGGATACATTTTATACTGTTAGAAAACTACAGATGTGTAGTTTCAAATTCCACTAACATCACTTGATTTTGACATCTGAGCAAAGATTTATGATCGTTCAAAATTTACTGCCAGAGAGCCCCTGTTATACGATTTTCTAGTTTTGTTCCTACCAAAACTCGATTTTTTCCTCAACCAAATCAAGTGATTTTTGGTGAAAACTTTCCATACATCCTATATAACATATTTACATTAGATTAAAGGTCATTTGATCACAAAAAATTTGAGTTATGGATTCAAGAAAAATAGGGCAGAATTCGGCCTCTCTCCATGCAACTTCCCTTTGATTTTTCTTCCATTTTTCCAACTTATATCCACTTGTTTAACACATAATTAACACCAACAACACACATAATCACAATATCAGTCCAATAAATCCATTGTGGGATTTCATAGAGCCCACTCCAATCATTTTCAACCAAATAACAACACCCACATGAAGCTACAAGCTCCAAAGCCAAATTTAACTCACTAAATCCAAGTTTCAAGGATTGGATGATTACTACCTCTTAGATGATGAAAATTCAGAAATTTTGGGCCACCAAAAGCTCCAAGAAACCGTGAGAAAGATGCTTCCTTCCTAGTCCAAGTGAATCTCCAAGTGAAGTGGAAGTTGTGTGGTGAATTTGGAGTGAAATGGTGAAAAGATTTGAAGTGAAATGAGATGAACTTTGCTCCTTCTTCCTCCTTGGATTTTCAGCCAGCAATGGAGTGAAGAGAGAGAGAGAGTGTAAAGGCTGATGGTGAAGCTTCTCTTAGAAGCTTGGTAGTTGGTGGTTTAAGTTTGGCACAAAAGTCAACTTTGAATAGTGTGCGTACGCACGCGTTTCGTGCCGATTTTCTCTCGGGTTCATTTCACTTGTGCACTAAACCTCTAATGCACTTCCTTTAGCACTATTATTATTCACTCTTAGTAGTCTAACAATAATTTTCTAAAGTCCTTCAATTAGTCACGTGCGTGAGAACGCGAACTTTCGACTCGCGCGCGATAAAGCGCAATTTCTAAGAAATTCTTGTAACGATGATATAACTAACTAATACTAGGGTAATTAATCATAAAAATACATATTTTAAGACTAACGCATGAGTCCTCAAATCTCCAAGGTCACTGTACTCTCAAATCGACTATTGCCTCCAAACGCGTATTCACTAAATCTCGCCAAACGAGCTTCCAAAAATTAAATTTATTAACGGGATATTTTAAAAATATATGCAAGTCATAGTTCCATGTAAATGGTTCTAAAAGGGTTGAAATAAATTATTCAGAGAAAAAGGGTAATTAATTATTTAAAGAAGCCAGTAATATGAGTTTAAAATAAGTAAATTTTTTTTGGGTCCTCACACCTAACCTCATAGGTGAGTCGGTTGTATCGAGCCAGCAAGGGCTTGGTCAAGAAGGCTAATAAACCCTGAGAACTGTTTACTGAATCTGGATCTGGTATACTCAAGTATTACCTAATTACTGTTTGTAGTGTTCGGCCCCGGTAAGGGGGTTGACTGGTGGACGAAAATTGGAGTAAGTGGTGTTCTATGGGCATTATATTCTTTAAACGTAAACATTGATGGAGAGTCAACGGATTCTTGTTATGATCAAACTCAAGTGGATTTGGCTTTTGGAAGCCACCCGTATCCTTGAATTGAACTGTGATTAAACCGTTATAGTACAAAACGGTGTTTACTTGTTTATATGACGCCTTCATTTGGCTATGTGCTTACATGTTTATTTGGAATCTCATTGAGTTTTATCTCACCCCACTTCTTTTGTTTTCCTTAACAGATCGGGGATGGAACTGTGGTCGAAAACTTTCATAGCTTTAACTTTTGTCTTGAACTTGTACTTTGGTTTGTAACCTTTTGTTTAGAAGACCTTACTTTTGACTCTTGTAAGCGTGAATTGTAAGTTCGACGTATATTATGTAAATTAAGTATGGAGTTGGAAGTTTGGTGCTTAGCTCTATATTCTAAGTTTTGAAAAGTGGTGTGGCAACTTATATTTCTATAAAGGGTTGTACCCTTTGCTTTTGAAGATATTTCATTAGTTTTCTTGGATTTCTAGTTCATTAGTCGACTGAGTCCCGGCGAGAGTTGGGCAGGCAGTTCGCTAATCCTTAGGGTTCGCCCAGAGGAGAGGTGGGGCTGTCACAAGTGGTATCGGAAGCTCGGTTTGAATTGGCCTGGATGTATTAGAAATTTTTGACTTTAAGATTATATTTGACTATTTTCTCTTAAGAGTACTTAAGTTTTATCTATACTTTGTGTAGGATGGACGGACCTAGAGGCCCTAGCGATAGTCAGGTTGGCGGGCAGCCCCGTGCTCCATTACCGATGATTAGGTACCAGATCAAGCCCGAAGAAGTTATCATACACTAGAGTCCAGCTAACCACCATCGACGTTGCGAGTGTCAACGCACTTATGCCTATCCCAACCCAATAGTTTTGGCTGTGGTGGAGGAAAGGAAAGCGCTAGCGAAGGACAATGTTAGGTTTGAAGCGGAAGTGAAACAATTAAAGGAAACTATTAAAATGCAAGTCGACCGGATTAAGGAACTTGAGGATGATGCATTGGAGGGTCAAGAAAGGACTGATGACCTCAGTGCACAACTTGGAGAAGCCTAGGAACAGCTGGTTAGGGGAACCATGAAGGTGAAGACTAGAGCTGAGTCGATCCTGAATATTTGTGGAGATCAACTTGGGGACTTAAGCGATGAGGCTTCTAACGTAGGAGATGAGTAGGAGCTGAACCTGCCCAGGATGGGAGGTTAGCTAGTCCCGCGGCGGACTAAGTCTTGACTACTAGGTTACTATTTTGGGTGATTTTGACCCTTGTACATAGAAAGGATAGGGGAGGTGGTGACTCAGTGGTTGTACCGTTTTCTTTTGGCTGCTTGCTTTGGATTTTGTATGATATGGCTGGATGGACTGTGTTTGTACTTTTGAGGCTTGTACTTGATCCTTTTGGCCTTGTTAGCTTGTAAATAACTGCTATGAGCCTTTGAATGTATAATATTTTGACTTTGACTCTGACTTTGACTTTATTTCGATTTTGGCATTTAAATGCTTTGTGTTTTCACTTGCCTATCGTGATTTCGATTTTATTTTCCTTTGACTTTCGATTACGCACAAGTATCTATTATATGCTAATACTTGCTTGCACCATTAGTTATAATCCATGGACCCTAGACCGGTGAGAAATAATTGAGGGTAGACGACAACGTGGTCGGGGCTGTGGGCGTGGACCCAGGCAAGAAGAGGAATAAGGATCCGTAGCCAATCAGAACCAGGGACCTGAAGATGAAGAAGGGGACCAGATAGCTACGGCTATCAATCGTATGACTGATCTGTTAGCTCGATTGGTTGACCAGCAGGGTCAAGTGCCTGGTAATCAGCAAAGAGACCCTGAAGTAGGTGAAGATAGGGCCCTGGAATGCTTCCAAAAGTTTTCTCCTCCTAAATTTCTTAGAGAACCAGATCCCGAAATTGTCGAAAACTGGTTTGAAAGAATGGTGGATATATTTGTTGCATTGCACTACACCGAGGAAAGGCAAGTGACTTTTGCCGTTTTTCAGTTGGAAGGCGCAGCCCATTCCTGGTGGAACGTAGTAAGGGTAAAATGGGACAGGGATCAAACCCCACGTACCTAGTTTAACTTCACTCAGGAATTTAATGAGAAATTTCTTTCGCCTTTAATTCAGGAGAAAAGAGAGGATGAATTTATCAAACTGCGCCAAGGCACTTCAAGTGTGGTGGAATATGAGATCCAATTCACCAGACTCTCTAAATTTGCTCCAGAACTGGTGGTTACTGAGCAGAAGTGCATAAGGCAATTTGTACAGATTTTGAATGTGAAAATTCAGAAAGACTTAGCTGCAGCTCAAATTGATACATTTAAAGATGCTCTTGAGAAGGCTTAACGAGTGGAACATGCCCGATTTCAAGTTCAGACTTTTCAAGCAAAGAGATGAGGTGTATCTAGTAGTACTACCGGGCGAGGCGATCAGAATGTACCGTCTCCTAAATTTGGAAGAGATATGGGTGGAGTTCGAATCTCAGGGACACCGAGAGGAGCTCAATCCAGAGGGGCTCAAAATGGAAGGGGACAACAGAGGACTGTCTCCCAAGGAGGTCTTGCACCTACTCCTCGAGCGAGCTGTGGATATTGTGGTAAGACAAACCACACCGAGGATACTTGTTGGCGAAAAATGAGGAAATGTCTCTGTTGTGGAAGTTTCGAGTATCAAATCGCAGTCTGTCCTGTTAAAACCCGTGAAGGAGATAAGGGTGTACAACCAGAGAAGTCAAACGCTAAGCAACCAACTGCTAGTGGGAGTAAATCGAAAGTCGAGGGTTTATACCTTGGACCATCAGCAAGCCCCTGAGTCATCTGAAGTAGTGAAAGGTACGATCCCTGTATTCTACCGCTTAGCTAAGCTTTTAATTGACCTTGGGACAACTCATTCTTTTGTAAATCCTACCTTCATGTGTGGTATTGATGTAAATCCCATAAAATTACCTTACGATTTGAAAGTTAGAACACCTATTGGGGATCAAAGCCTAAGTACCAACATGATTTATAAAAATTGTGAAATTTGGGTAGGAGAGCGGAAGTTGGTGGTAGATTTGATAAGTTTAGATTTCAAGGGATATGACGTGATTATAGGCATGGATTGGTTGGCTCGTTATAATGCTCAGTTGAACTACAAGACTAAGGTGGTAGAGTTCTGCATACCCAGAGAAGCGACTCTAAGATTGGATGTGCGAGGTAGATTAGGCTCGTCCGCACTTATTTCGGGAATTCGGGTCAGGAAATTATTAAATAAAGGGGCGCAGGGTTACTTAGCTTTATTGATTAATACTCCTAGAGATAAGGTAAAACTGGAGGATGTGTTAGTAGTCAACGAATTTTTCAATGTTTTCCCTGACGAGTTAAAGTCGATGCCGCCAGAGATGGAAAAAGAATTTAAGATTGATTTGGTGCCTGGAACCGTTCCTATTGCGAAAACACCACACCAAATGGCCCCTGCCGAACTCAAGGAACTAAGACTGCAGTTACAGGATTTGTTAGAGCGCGGGTTTATTCGAGAAAGTGAATTACCTTGGAGAGCGCCTATTCTATTTGTTAAAAAGAAGGATGGCAGTTTGAGATTCTGTATCGACTATCGTGGCTTAAATAATGTCACGGTGAAAAATAAATATCCTTTGCCACACATTGACGAGTTGTTTGACCAGTTGCAAGGAGCAGTGATTTTCTCTAAGTTAGACTTGAGGCAAGATTATTATCAGCTACGAATTAAGCAGGAGGACATACCGAAAACCGTTTCAATTCCAGATATGGACATTTCGAGTTTTCAGTGATGCCGTTTGGTTTAACAAATGCCCCGGCTACATTTATGGATTTAATGCATCGAGTCTTTAAATCTTATTTGGACCAATTTTTCGTGGTGTTTATAGACGATATCTTGGTATATTCTAAGACTCGAGAGGATCATGAATGACATTTGAGAGTAATTTTGCAGATTTTGAGAGAACACCAGTTATATGCCAAGTTTAGCAAGTGTGAGTTTTGTGTGACGCCCTGAAAAAAAATGAGTTTGAGAACTCGGAAAGTTTCTAATTTTCTAGGGTTTATTTTTTAAACGCCCGCCTTTTCTACATTTTCTTTATTAGAAAAATTCCCCAGATAAAGTTTATGAGCAAAAATAGTTTTAAAATGATTTTCTAGTATCGGTTAGTTTTTGAGTAATTATAGTTTTTAGATGATTTTTCTAGCATTGAGTAGTTTTTGAAAAATTACGGATAGATTATGGACGTGGGCCCCACTAGTCGAAAAGTTCGGAAAAATTCGGCCAATAAGGTTAAGTTTCGGATACTGTGTAAACTTTATCGGGTGTTAAGAGATAAGTAGAGGAGGTGAAGTGATTGATGTGAGAGGTGACCAAAGGATAGAAATGCATTTAAAGAGGTGCCAAGTGTCACAATATCATTGGGTGGACTTTATGGAACACTATTCATGTTTTTGACTTTTGACCCATTGGTTAAATATCTTAAAATTACCACCAAAAATCACCATTTCTTGCTCCTTGGTGGCCGGCCCTCTCTATCAAAGAAGAAAGAAAAACTCTTCCAAGTTTAGCTACCATTTAGTGCCAATCATCCAACTCAAGTGCTTAAACTAGTTTCTACTCCATAAAATTCCTCCATTTGGTGTTAGTGAGTGTTTTGGTGAAGTTTCTTTGAGAAGCTAAAGTGTTCTACAACTTCCTTTCTCTTGTTTACTTGGTAAGTGGTGCTTACACTTCCTCTTACACCTAATGATGTTTAATTTGTGCCTAGTGGTGGCTAAAGTGCTGAAATTTGAGGTTTGTTTCTTGGTTTGAGATGAATTGGTGAAGTTTTTATTTTATTGATGAATTTTCTGGTTTAATGTGATCATGAGGTTGTGGTTATCTATGATGGTTGGTAATGAGGGGTTATGACTCTAGTGGATGTAAATGATTGGTAATTGCAACCAATTTTGGGTTTGGAAGGAATTTGTGAAAAGTTAGGGTTTCATAACCCCTTTTCTGTCCGGTTTTGGATCATATGGTTAGAGGCCGAATTGGCCTTTTCTTAAAACATGAAAGTTTTAGGTATTGATGTGTTTGAGATGCCTGTAAAATTTCAGGGAAATTGGAGTAGTGTAGAGTGAGATATATCGTTTTTACTGTTGCTGTTCTGGGTTGATCAGGATGGCCGAACTGCTCCTGTAATCGTCTGTTTTGACTGGAATTGCTTTGGATTTGGTGGTTGAGGTCTTCTGATGAAATGTATCTTGATGTCCTACCTATCATATGCCTTTGGAATTTCTGCATTCGGACCTGTATAGACTGAGTTGGACTAATTACAGCATAGTGTAATTTGTAAACCTGCAATTACGGTTCTGGTTTGGTATTCTGCATATTTGACCTAGTTGTGCTAGGATTTGGACTGAGTGACCTTCTACATTGTTGTAGCCCTGTCTCTTAGCTTCGAAACGGTGGGTCTTACATCATCATCCGACCATCGTAGTGCGTTTGGCACCATTACCGTAAAATGACGTCAAAACTGTTTTTCTGGTTTGAGCTAAACTTTCATTTCCGGACTTTTCCCTAGCTTGACTTGTACTAGTACTACTTGGAGCTTGCTGGATGGTTATTGGATGAACTTGTTGTTGTGTGTGTACCTTTGGGTTGGAATGAGAAATATAATGAAGCCGTGATGGCTGGAAAAGTAAGCAAATTCAGGGGAAGTGCTGTCCGAACTTTGAAAGCACTTGATTGCATTGAGTGTATGATGGATGATTGCTGAGCCATTGAGGTGAGTGACCTCAAACTGTTTCCAAATTTACTTTTGAACCGCTTTACTGCATTATCTACTTTTGAACCGTTTTCAAAGTTACTTTTGGAACTGTTTCTTACATATCATGCGTGCTTGCATATCAATGTCTTGTTATTATTGATTTTGCTTTCAATGATTGTTAAAACGAGTTTCTAGGCGAGTGTGTACTTTATCGCACTCGACCTAAATAAATATGACATTTTCAATGATTGAATGATTGAAATGTTACTTGCGCATGAATGTAAGCCTTTTGGGCTGAACTGGCCATTGCCCCTTGTTACCGGTCGTCTCGAGCCAGAAGCGGACTCGGTCGGGCGACTAGGAACTTGGGTGAACGTTTCGGTATACTCGAGTATTACCTTGTAGGTTGGTGGAGCCTGGCCAAAAGCCAGGGACGGGGTGAATGAATGAACGAATGAAATCAAATGCAATGAAATGACAGGAGAACGAACGTATCCTTTTCATGAATGTTACTATCGCTTTCCATTGTAAATGTTTCTTGAATTATTGATAATCCATATTGAAATGACATCATTGAAATGAACTATTGTTAAACAGATTTGATTACTGATATTTCCGGTTACTCGCTGAGCTTCTAGCTCACCCCAAAAATATTTTATTCCCCTCCACAGGGCTCAAGGCGAAGGAAGGGCTTGTAGTGTTTATTCATGGATTATTTCATGTATGGAGTGAACGTGGATTTTCTTTTGTGTAATCATTCATATTGGGATTGTATTGAACGTTTAGAATTGCTTGGATGTGTAATAGGCTATTTTTGGACTTCCACCTGTATAATAGTTGTGATCAAGGATCAGAGTGGCGCTGCGGAAGCGTGGACACTTCGCTTTTGATATGTAAAGTTTGGGAACCTTTGATGTATATTTGATATATATATCTTGAAATTCAATTGAGATTTGTAGTGAACGACTGAGTCCCGGCGAGAGCCGGGCAGGCGGCCCGCCGAACCCTCTGGTTCGCCTTAGGGGGAGGTGGGGTCATCACATTTTGGGTGGAGCAGATTTCTTTTCTAGGACATGTAATATCTAAAAATGGCATTTCTGTAGATCCAGTAAAAGTAGAAGCTGTATCTGAGTGGAAACAACCAGAAACACCAACTGAGATCCGTAGTTTCTTGGGTTTAGCCAGGTACTACCGTCGGTTCATAAAAAAATTTTCCAAATTAGCTGGCCCTTTAACCGATCTAACGAAAAAACATGGTCAATTTATCTGGGTTTCTAGGTGTGAAACTAGTTTCCAAGAATTAAAGAAACGGTTAACTTCGGGCCCAGTGTTAACCTTACCAAATGGAAAAGACAGTTTCTCTGTATATACTGATGCCTCCAGAGAAGGATTGGGATGTTTTCTAATGCAAAATGGAAATGTGATTGCCTATGCATCTAGGAAATTAAAATCTCATGAGCGAAATTACCCGACTTACGAATTGAAATTGGCCTTTGTAGTCTTTGCCTTAAAGAAGTGAAAGCATTACTTATATGGGGTGACTTTTGAAGTTATACCGACCATAAGAGTCTGAAATATCTATTCTCTCAGAAAAAACTAAACTTGAGACAGCGTCGGTGGGTGAAATTTCTTAAGGATTATGACTGTACAATTAACTACCACCCGGAGAAGGCCAATGTTGTAGTGGATGCCTTAAGTCGGAAAGTTCAAGTAGCTGGATTAATGGTCAATGAATGGAATTTATTAGAAAAGGTGAGTGAATGGAATCCATGGTTGGATCGACAGAAAGTGATCTTGGGAAATATCACGATGAAATCTGATTTGTTCGACCGAATTAAAGAAGTTCAGAAGAATGACCGAATGATACAAAAATGGGTAGAAAAGTGCAAAAAAGGGAAATCTTAGATTTTAATATGAGTTCCGAGAGTATTTTGAAGTTTCGTGATCGGATAGTGGTGCCGCAAGATGAAGTGATAAAAAGAGACATTTTGGAAGAGACACGTCGATCTAAGTATACAGTACATCCCGGGAGCAATAAAATTTACCGGGATTTAAAGGGACTGTATTGGTGGGATAAAATGAAGAAGAAAATTGCTCAGTTTGTCCAAAAATGTTTAGTGTGTCAACACGTAAAAGCTGAACATAAAAAAACCTCAAGTCTTCTACAACCTCTTGAAATCCTTGAGTGGAAATAGGAACATATTACGATGGATTTTGTGTCAGAATTACCTCGTACTCAGAAAGGTCATGATACAGTTTGGGTAATAGTTGACAAGTTGACTAAGTCTGCTCATTTCTTGCCTATAAATATGAGATACTTTTTGAAAAAATTGGCCCAACTATACATGAATGAGATAGTGAGATTGCATGGGATCCCAGTAAGCATTGTGTAGACACCAAATTTTTGACTTATGTGATTCAATTTTAGGTTTCTATTTTATTTTATTTTGTTTATGTTTCATGTCTCTCATTTTATTTTAATCGATTTAAGAGCATTTTACACTAAATTTTAGAAAAAGGAAAGAAAAAAGAAAAAGGGAAAAGAAAAGGAAAAAGCGAAAAAAGAGAAAAGAAAAAGCGAGCTCATGCACCCGAGAAGCATACAATCAAAACCCCTTTACATTTCATATGCAAAAACGCAGATACAAAAAGAAAAATTTTCAGCTCCATTGTTGACCCAATTTTCTCCTCCGTCTGATGATCCCAATAGAAGACACTTGGCTCGATCCAAGGTTTATCAGAAAACATGAAAATCTAAGGCTGTAAAAAATGCAAAAGAAGATGGAGTTTTTCCGTGCCTTAGATGCTAGGTTTCAGGAGCGAGCTTTTGATATAAAAAGCGGTGAAAAGCTAAGGTTTCAGGGGGAGGTTTTGGACGGCTGAAGAAAGAAACCCGAGAGAGGAGTGACGGCGGGGAGGGCAAAAATAGAAAAAAGGCTTTCGGCCAAGAGAAAAAGGGGAGTGAAAGAGAATCAGGGTGGCGGCGAGAGAGAATAGAAAACAGAGCGAGGAGTGACAGCGGGATAGCTGAGTAAGATAGAAACCAGATGAGGTTGGCTGCTTGGGATGAGGAAAGGAACCGAGGAGCGCTTGAGAGGTTTTGGTGACGGCTGATGAAAAGGGGCGACTGAGTTTGAGAGAATGAGGAGCGGGGAGTGTGCCTGACGGCGGGAAAAAAAAACAGCGAAAGGCAAGGAAGAAAAGAGTGAGTCTGAGAGATAGGGAGAACGGCTGATGAAAAGGAAAGGACACGGAAAGCTATGGGCAAGCAAGAAGGAAAGAGAGGAGCTGGGGGTTTGAGAGGAGAATGACGGCAGGGCTGAGGGAGAAAACAGGGAAGTGAGAGAGATAGCTAGAGGAAAAGAACGGAAAAGAAAGAGTTTCAGGTGGAAAAGAGAGGAATTGCAGGGAGAATCTGTGCGTAACGGCGGAAAGAAAAACCACGGAAAAGGAACTCATCGCCACCATTATTGCCGAGAGCTTTACCAAGAACGTGACTGTAAGGCTTTCTTTTTGCTTTGCTTTATAGATAGTTTCTATTAATGATGGGACTGTGAGAAACCTGGATGTTGTTCGGTGCTTTGATGACTGATGTTGAGGTTCCTTTTGTGAGTATGGCCTTTTGTTCTCGGGTCCTTAGATTAAGAGTTTGCTGCAACAAGATTGAATCTTTCGACTTGTTGCAGCAGTTCAGGCATGTCGGCTTCTTTTTCTTTGTTTTGCTGCAGCGGTTACTCATTTGACCTGTTTGTTTTGTTGTCTATACTTGAGTCAAATGCCATGAACAACCTCTGGTCTGAAAATGTGTCTGGACAAGTCTTTAGCTTTGAAACTAATGAGTGAATCTGAGGTCTGACGAGCTCCTCCTATGCTCAGTTTTTTTTTCATTCGATGTGCGTTCAATGTTACCTTTTGGTGATAGCTGTAAGAAGCTTGATAAATATTTGGGATTGTTTTTGGTTAAGATTATCGCATGCTATCAGTTCAAGTCAGTGAAGAAAATTGTTTTTTTGTGAATGCACTTTGGAATTGGGAGGGGCCTGAATGTTAACCATGCGTTTGGAATTTATTTTCTGATTTGGGTTCCATTTTGTTAGTTTGAAGTGTTCAATTTTGTTAAGTGATGTCGAGTGATGGTCTTTGCTGAAGTTCCTGGAATGGTTTGAGTGTTCCTTTGGGTTGCTTGTTGTTTGATCGTCGTTTCATGCACTTGCTGGCTGCAATTTAAAGCAGCAATCTGCGGTACAACAGTGGGCTGCAACAGGGCATTTGTTTGTCGCAGGCGCTGCTAGACGCATTGTTTGATGGATAAAAATCTGAGTTTGCGTGATGTTTAGGGGTTTGTTTGCTATTTTTGAGTTGCGTAGTGGGTAAAGGGGTTGAAGTGTTTCTTTGCAAAGAAAAATGTCTTTTCTCTCATTGCTGGAGTTCTCTTTTGTTTTCGCACAGTCCTGTCTTGGCAATCTTGTTGGCTGATGTGAAGTAATTCATTTTATCCTTTTGATGTTAGTTCTTGGTTGTTCATGTTAGAAGAATCCGCAGGGTTGTCTTGTTGTTTTTGATATTTTTGCCTGGTGCCTAAGACAGTGATTTGATGAGCTACGAGTTTTTGCAGCAAAGAAAACATTGCAGAAGCTGAAGGCTTCGTTGCATGCATGAAATAATTTCGAGAATTATACTTCAACCCCTAATTTTTCAACTAATTCTTCTAAGGCCCAAACAATTGGAAAAATCAATCAAATTGGCCCATTTAACTTCTTTGATTGTTTCAATTGGGTCCTTGTTGGCTTCAACTTGATGAATATGAGTTGTTTAGTTTATTTGAATGATTCAATTTCCTGTTTATTTCCATTTCGTGTGATTATTTTGTTAATCAAAGTGATGCCTTGACATTTTCTTTGTTTTTGGAGGGTAAATAAGTAAATTCATTTCATTAGGACACCAACTCAAGTGAGGTACACTCTACCCCTTATTTTACTTTATTTGACCCTATGTGTACTTATGTGATTTATGTGTTTAATTGCATGCCTTTTGAATGTTTTTCATTTTATTTATTTATTTATTCGCTTTAGTCGTCTTAATTTTGTATATTTATTTTAGTTCATTTTAATTATTTAAAAGGCATTTAAATGCCAAGTTGTAATAGTTAGGTTTATTTTATTTATTTTCATTTTTCTCTTTAGATTGCAGTAGGGCTCCCCGAATGTAATAGTTAGGACTTATTGGTTTTATTTTGTTTTGTGTGGTTTGCATGCTTACGTGCTATGTGTTACTGCTTTCTTAGGGCCTTGCATCTAGATACCATGCTTATGTGTTATGTGCTATATGTGATTTATGTGTTTATTTGCTTTATTATGCTTTACATGATTTATTTGACTGTAATGAACGCGTGACGTCACCACGCTAGTCCAACGCTAGTTGTGGTCCCCTTTCCCGAATCCCCACTAGTCCAATGCTAGTTGTGGCTTTTTGTTCCGTTTTTCTCACTAGTCCAATGCTAGTGAGAAGTCATAGACATGGGCTAGTCCAACGCTAGACCCTTGGGAGCCCTTCGCGCGTTAGATCATGATTGTGTGATAAAATCACTTCATCTCATGCATATCTTTACTTTCTAGGGCCTCTTTCACCATGTTGCATGACACTTTCCTTATATATGTATATCCCTTCCCCCGTATTTTCCCTTATATGTATATTACTTACCCCTTTGTATGAAACATGACGTTAGACCTGCATTTCATCTAAGCACTAGACCTAGGTTAGTACATTTACTTGATTAGACTAGGAAACACCCCTTGAATATGGGATATGGACGAGTTTGGCTTTCTAGCCTTAGCACGCTCGTATTCCCTCTATTAAAAGGGAAAATTGAGTCACGAACATTAGTCCCCCGTACCCGACATGATGCACTCATTTAAGACATGTATATTTCTATAATTATTTTTTATTTCTTTTCTTAGAGTCTCATATTTTCTGCATTATTCGTGACCTCTCCAAAGAATCCGCATTGGGCATCACAATTAATGTGATTGGCATCAATTGAGCTTTGAAGAGAAATTTGACCCCCCGATACCCTCCTAGGTCTAGGGTTGCATTCATATAGCACGTCCACATGTGATAAATCTTTTGGTTAAAATAAGAAAATCCTTGACTAAATCACGCAACTAGCCAACTAGAACCTTGCCTTGGATTTCTCAAATGTGACTCCCGAACCTTTTTCTTTGATTTACGTAGATTTGGAGTCGTTTAAAAAGGGTTTTTCCATTTTTTCTTTAAAATTTTATTTTAGGTGACTTGGTACACCTTAACTCTATACCAAGTGGCGACTCTATTTTTCATTCAATAAACCCTTTTTAAACTATATTTTGGGTCAAATCGTCGCATTTTCATGTCCCATTTAGACCCATGTTTTTTCTTTTTCTTTTTAAATCAAAAATTCATTTTCCAACCAAAAATTGAATCAAAATTCACTTTTTAAACCATTTATTTATTATTTCAAAAATGGGGAGCAACACATTGTTTCTAACAGAGATCCACAATTTGTTTCTCGATTCTGGCAACAGTTACAAGAAGCTTTGGGGACCAAGTTGAACTTTAGTACCACTTATCATCCCCAAACTGATAGACAGTCAGAGAGAACCATTCAAACACTTGAGGACCTGCTAAGAACTTGTATCTTGGATTTTGGGGGAAGTTGGGGACAATATATGGCGTTAGTTGAATTTGCATACAGTAATAGTTATCATTCCTCCATACAAATGGCACCGTACGAAACTCGTTATGGAAGAAAGTGTCGATCACCAATATACTGGGATGAAATAGGGGAAAGAAGGGTTTTAGACCCAATTGCAGTACCATGGATCGAAGATGCCTATGAGAAGGTGAAGGTGATACGTCAGAAGCTTCAGATAGTGCAAATCTGACAAAAGAGTTATGCAGATAATCGACGAAAGGACTTGGAGTTTGAAGTTGGGGATAAGGTATTTTTAAAGGTTACCCCACTTTGAAGTTTCAAGGTGGGAAAAGGAAAGAAACTTCAACCAAGATATGTGGGCCCTTTAAGATTCTTCAACGAGTAGGGAATGTGGCCTATCAGTTAGAGTTACCAGCGAGTTTATCCAGGATCCATGATATATTTCACGTTTCTATGTTGAAGAAGTATCATCCAGACCCCACTCATGTACTAAAACCAGAAGAAATTGATCTTGACGAATCTCTGAATTATGAAGAAAAACCGGTATAGATCTTAGGCTGAAAAGTAAAGGAATTAAGGACTAAGCGGATACCCTTGGTAAAGATTTTTTGGAGAAATCATGAGGTAGAAGAGGCTACTTGGGAAGTGGAAGAAGACATTCGTGCAAAATATCCCAAGCTATTCAGTAATCAAGGTGAGAATTTCGAGAACGAAATTCTTTTAAGTGGGAGAGAATGTGAGAAGCTTCATTTAAAAATATAAATTTTCCTAAATCACTTTCCTTGCCCTATGATTAAATCACTTAAAACATTTCCTTGCATTGCATCGCACTACCTTTATTTGAATTGTAACATTTCCTTGACTTGGTATTATCTTATTTCACCACATACTCTATGACCAAGTATCCTTTTATTGTGGTTGGGATTTTATATGATAGTTTTGGGGTGTTAGTTAGACATTCGAATCATTTGGAGGATAGAAACATGATTTGGCAAAGTTTAGAGGGAGAATGGCCAAGATTGAGACAAGTGGCAAAACCCTAGCCATTCAACCTTTTTGACCAAAGAAATTAGAGGAAATTTAAACCATTCTTGGCTCCATTTTTCCTTAGGATGGCCGGCCATTTTGAAGCTTCCAAGGGAAGAGAAAAAACTCCATTTTCATGCCTTTTAAACCCTAGCTTGATCTTGAGCAAAAATCAAAAGTGAAGGACTTGAGTTAGTTGAGTGAACAACCTTCAACTCTAGTGTGTGATTTCAAGCTTGGAGCTTTTGGTTTTGGTGGCTATTTGGGTGATTTCATGCTTCTCATAAGAGAGGTATATGATCCTTAACTCTTGATTTTATGGTGTTATATTGATATTTAAAGTTTTGATGGCAAACTAGGACTTGTATGGATGATATTTGTGGTGAAATTTCTTGACTTAAACAAGTGGATGTAAGGTTGGTTGTTTAGCCTACCATGTATTTGATTAATTGTTAAAGTTTTGTTTGTGGTTTTCTTGATGTATTAACATGATTTGGATCCTTTTAAAGTTAAGGATAACTCTTGGGATGTTGTTAAGTTAACTATAATTAAAGGATGGAAGTTGGTGATGCATGTGAACTTGTGGACTGTTTTCCTTTCTCTTGGCTGACCGGATTTGAAGGGAAGGTTTCTCCTTGATTTTTGTGGTTCTTTGCACCTTAATTAAACCTAAGGAACTTGGCTAAACACTAGTTTAAGGTTTGGTGTGAGTTGAAATGGAAATGAAGCAAGTAAAGTGGTTGTTTTTGGGCAACTAGTGGACTGTTTCGGTTCTTTTTGTTGGCTAGACTGTTTTGGTTCACTTGATCATTTGTTGTCTTGCATTTTAAGCTCCAATGGTTCTAGATAACTTGATCCCCTATATATGGACTCTAGGAGGTTTAATTGGGTGAATTTGAACCAAAACAAGTGAAGTTGGCAAGAAGAAATAGAGTGACTTTGTTAGGGTTCTAAGCTGATCAGAACTGAAAAATCAACCAATTTCCCCGAACTATTGGTATTGATAGGAGAGGAACTGAAGGTTGCTTTTGGTACCGCTGGAAAACCCTTTGAATCTAGTTTCTAAAGCCGCTAACGGCACATGATTCCAACTGTCCTACAGTGAGATATGGCCATTTTCCCGAAACTTCACGAGCGCGACTGTTCTACCCGTGAAGGCTACTTTGAACTTGAATGAGATTTTGCTTTTACTCAACTTTCTTGCACTTGTCAAACTTGTTTTCTTATGACCTTTTACTGCATTTTGGGCCTAACTTGCATGGTAAATTGAGTCGATTTAACCACTCACTTGGTCACATAATGGACTTGCATTTGGGTTGGAAATGAACATAGATTGTTAACGATTTCACTTATTGCCCTAGGATTGGAAAACGGAGGTGAACGTAACCAAAGAACTTGACATTTGAACTCTACATTTCTTGATAGGTGAGTGTTCCATTACCTGTTACCTGTCTATGTGAAATATCTGAATAATTGATCTGTGACTGGTTGAGCTAAACAATTGTTTTGACAAATTTGAGACGAGCATGTACTTTATCACACTCGATCTCTTTCGATTCCACTAAGCCTCTATATACTGCTATTATGAGATGTGATTTCTCTATATTTGACTGTATGTGAGTTGTTTGGGTGATATCCCATCAACTATTGTGACTGTTTGGGTACCCAACCTCATAGGTGAGTCGGTTGTATCGAGTCAGCAAGGGCTTGGTCGAGAAGGCCGATAAACCTTTAGGACTGCTTGCTGAATCTGGATCCGGTATACTCGAGTATTACCTAATTACTGTTTGTGGTGTTCGGGCTCGGTAAGGGAGTTGATTGATGGATGGAAATTGGAGTAAGTGGTGTTCTACGGACATTATATTCTTTAAACGCAAACCTTGACGGAGAGTCAACGGGTTCTTGTTATGATTAAGCTCAAGTGGATTTGGCTTTTGGAAACCACCCGTATCCTTGAATTGAACTGTGATTAAATCGTTATAATACAATACAGTGTTTACTTGTTTATATTACGCCTTTATTTGGCTATGTACTTACATGTTTATTTGGAACCTCACTGAGTTTTAGCTCACCCTACTCCTTTTGTTTTCCTTAACAGATCGGGGATGGAACTGTGGTCGAGAACTTTCATAACTTTAGCTTTTGTCTTGAACTTGTATTTTGGTTCGTAACCTTTTGTTTAGAAGACCTTACTTTTGACTCTTGTAAGCGTGAATTGTAAGTTCGACGTATATTATGTAAATTAAGTGTGGAGTTAGAAGTTTGATACTTAGCTCTATATTCTAAGTTTTGGAAAGTGGTGTGGCAACTTATATTTCTATAAAGGGTTGTACCCTTTGCTTTTGAAGATATTTTGTTATTTTCCTTGGATTTCTGGTTCATTAGTCGACTGAGTCTCGGCGAGAGTTGGGCAGACAATTCGCTAATCCTTAGAGTTCGCCCTAAGGAGAGGTGGGACTGTCACAGCTGGTACTTGCCCCCTGTGTTTTTAAAATGTTAAACATAAGCTCTCAAATGAAAGCTTACTTGATAAATGTAAAATGGATCGTGTATGCCTATTTGAATTGTTTTGCTATGCTATGAAATATAAAATTGGTGACATATTTTCATGAAATGAAAGCAATGTGCATGTGACATGTTAGAAGATTTTATGTTAAGAAAAAGTCTAAATGGCTTAAGTTTTATTATTTTTTTTTTGGGAAAAGCTTTCACTGCTCCTAAAATGAGCAGTGAAGGACTCTTTTTTTTTAAAGGCTTCGCAGCACATTTGATGAGCGACAAAGCTTATTATTAAACAAGGAATCACTACATGTTTAATAAGCGGCGATTCCTTTTACATTTTTTTTCTTCTTAAAATGTAACCCTAACACCCCTAACCCTTGAAACCTTAATCCCTAAACCCTACCATTGTAACCCAAATATAAACATAAACCCTAACCGTGGAAGGGCGAATTTCTTGAAATATTGTTAAAATTCAAAAATATCAGAAAAGTGGTGTAAATCAGGAGTGTGTTCTATGTTAATTTCTAAGCAAATGGTAATGGAGGTTTGATTCGAAAAATATTTTAAATTTCTATTTTTGTCGGCGATGAAGTTGGGTGAGCGAATTTTTTGTTGTTGTCAAAGGCTTCACAGCCCTTCAAATGAGCGGTGAAAATTATTTTTTAAAAAAGTTTCGACACTCACCCTAACCTAACCCTAACCCTAACCCTATAACCAAAATCCCTAAACCCTATTACTAAAACCCTATTATAAACCCTAATTGTGGAACTGTAAAAAATTTAATATATGATATTAGAATTGTGTTAGTTTCATAAATGATGATTAAGCATCTATTAACTACTATTAAAATTTGCCCAAGTCATCTTTTTTTTAAAATTTTTTGATGTTAATGTTAATTTAAATAACGATAAATAATGTAGTATTCAACGATAAATGGATATAATAATTAGCATATAAACTCGAATGATAATAAAACGCGAGGTTTGACAAGAAAAATTCTAAAAATCTGAATATCACCCATCAATGCGCCTCTTGCCCTTATCGTGCGGAGTGATAGAGCAGCCACATTTCCAATGGATCCTTTCATATGGTAGATCTCGTCCTAATTGTAGTCGTTCGGACCTCTAAGGTGGTGCATGCACTTGTTCAGGCGTTTGGTCCTCGTCATCATCAACGAAGGCGTTCAACACGAGAGTTTGGCCACATCTGGGAACCATGTATACGTCTGGAAAGGAGCACTAACGGAATGCTATCGTCGTCGATATGGAAAATAGGTGAGAAGCCAGTCGAGATCCCTAGGAAGTGGTACATATGGTCAAGATCATCTTGAAACTTAATTTCTAGATGAAACGATGTATTAGGCATAGTAGAGGACGGTACAACAGCAGACGTATAGCCAAATACGGGTATGTGAGAAGGTGTACCACTGAAATGACCTTCGAAAACTGGGATAGTGGGAGGTGTGAATTGTGACGCCCCGAAAAGTATAAGTGTGAGAGCCTGTAATTTTGTTTTAAAGTACTCGGCTTTATTTTTTTATATATAATTGCACGTTTTTCCATATTTTATTGATGTGAGAAATTGGGAAAATAATTTTTATGAGTAAATATAGTTTTTGGATGATTTTTCTAGTATCGGATAGTTTTTGAGAAATTAAGAGCATATACCGGACGTGGGACCCACTAGTACGAAAAGTTAGGAAACATTCGGCCAACTAGGTTAAGTTTTGGATGCTGGAATTAATTTATCGGGTGTTAAGAGATAAGTAGAGGATGCTAAGTGGATTGGTATGAGAGAGATAAAAGTTAGACAAGCATTAAATTAAGTGACAAGTGTCACTTAGCTATTGGGTGGACCATTTGACTACTATTCCATGTCTTACCAATTGATTTAAATAACTAAAAATTCACCAAAATTCCTCATTTTTGTCTTCCTCTTGGCCGACTTCTTCAAGGCAAGAAAAGAAAGAAAACTCTTCAATTTTTGGCTTCAATCTTGCTCAAGTTCAACAATCTAACCATTTAATCTTGCAATCTCTCCATAAAAGCTCTTCACTTAGAGTTTGTGAGTTGATTTGTGGAGTTATTTGGAAAGCTAAGAGAACCAATTGCTCCCTCTCTCTTGTTTCTAAGGTAAGTTATGAGGAACCACCCTCCTCCCTTAATTGATGCTTAAATCATGATTAGTGGTAGTATGAGATGCAAGTTTATGGATTATTTCTTGATTTGTGGTTGAAGTGATGAAGTTTTATAATTTTTGGGGATTTTTCTGTTTTAATATGAACATGATTGTGTGGCTATCTATGATGATTGGAAATGGTATATAATGACTCTAGGAGGTGGGAAAAGTGGTTAATTGCAACCAATTTCTGTTTTGGAAGAAATTTTGGAAAGTTAGGGTTATGATGAATACATTCTGCCCGAATTTATAGCTCCTAGTTAGAGGCCGAATTGACCTTGGCTTAAAACATGAAAGTTGTAGGAAATGACATTTTAGAGGTTCCTACAAAATTTCAGGTCAATCGGAGCAGCGTAGCTTGTGAAAAGACGGAATTACCCTTGCTGTCCTGGTTTTACCCGAATGTAAGAATTGCGCCTGTAATTGGTTGTTTTGGCTGGAATTGCTTCCGAATTGGTTGTTGGGGTCTTCTGATGAAATGTATCCCGGTTTCTTAGCTTTCAGGTGGTTTTGGAATTTCTGGAGTTTGACTTAGGTAGCCTGATTTATGATGTTTCCGCTAGAATGCGTTCTGTGAATCTGTTCTTACGGTTCTGGTGTAGTTTCTTGCATTTTTGACCTAGTTACACTCGAAACTGGGTTGAGTGACCTTCTGTAATATTGTACCCCTATCTCTTAGCTTCGAAACGGTGTATCTTTCACCTTCATCCGACAATCGTAGCGCCTTTAGTACAATTACTGCAAAATGATGTCAAAAACTGTTTTTCTGGTTTTGAGCTTAACTTTCATTTCCGGACTTTTCCCTAGCTTGAATTGTACCTGTACTATTGGGAGCCTATTGAACGGCCGCTGTGAAGAATTTATATTTCGTGTGACTTTGGGACTGGCTGAGGAAATAATGAAGCCATGATGGCTGGAAAAGTTAGCAAATTCAGGGGAAGTGCTGTCCGAACTTTGAAGGGATTTGTTCGCATTGAGTTTGTGATCTAAGACTTGGATTTGAGCAAGGCAATGTTATATGATGGATGATTTATGAGCCATGGAGGTGAGTGACCTCAAACTATTTCTAAAGTTATTTATGAACCGTTTCCTGCATTATTTACTTTTGAACTGTTTCCAAAGTTACTTTTGAACTGTTTTCTTGCATATCATGCGTGCTTACATGTGAGTGTTCCTTGTTTGTTAAATGCTTCTTGACTTCATAACTTGTATTATTGATTGATAACGTGTTAAGTGCTTTTAATGATTTCCAAAACGAGCTTTCTAGGCGAGGGTGTACTTTATCGCACTCGACCTAAATAACTGTGCAATTTTCAAGGATTTAATAATTGAAATGCTAGTTGCGCATGAATGTAAGCCTTTTGGCTGAACTGGCCACTGCCCCTTGTTACCGATCGACTCGAGCCAGAAGCGGACTCGGTCGGGCGATATGGTGACCTGGGTGAACGTTTTGGTATACTCGAGTATTACCTTTGTAGGTTGGTGGAGGTTGGTGGAGCCTGGACAATGTCCAGGAAAGGGTGAATGAAATGAACAAATGAACGAACAAACGAGGGTTTATTCACAAAATGAAATTTTCAAATAATTGGAGGAATAAGGGGAAATGGCAGGAGAACGAGCGAGCACGCGAATATTTGGCTCCATGTGGGCCCGTATCCTTTTCATGAATGTTACTATCGCTTTCCATTGTAAATGTTGTAATTGTTTCTGGACTTATCATTTGAATTATGACGTCATTGATTTATGACATCATTGAAATGAACTATTGTTAAACCGATTTGATTACTGATTTTACTGGTTACTCGCTGAGCTTCTAGCTCATCCCAAAAATATTTTATTCCCCTCCACAGGGCTCAAGGCGAAGGAAGGCTTGTAGTACTTATTCCTGTGATCGGATGAATTATCTCATGTGTACTTTGAATTTGGACTTCCTCTTGTATAATAGTTGGATCATGGATCAGAATGGCGCAGTGGAAGCATGGACGCTTCGCTTTGGATATGTAATTAGTGGAGAATTTGATGTAATATTTGAGTTTTATCTTGTAATCTGTTTGAGGAATGTAGTGAACGACTGAGTCCCGGCGAGAGCTGGGCAGGCGGCCCGCCGAACCCTCTGGTTCGCCTTAGGGGGAGGTGGGGCTGTCACGGTTGGTATCAGAGCTTAGGCTTCAGATCTCTGTAGTGTGTCCTAGGCTTGAAGTTTAGGATGCCGGACTGTGGGTTTGATTTGACTCTTAGTGTTTACTTGGAATGCTTGAGTGATTTTTGCGGGATGTCTTGACTTGATTGGTACAAGAGGGAATGTCGAGGACGACATTCTTTTAAGGAGGGGAGATTGTGACGCCCCGAAAAGTATAAGTGTGAGAGCCTGTAATTTTGTTTTAAAGTACTTGGTTTTATTTTTTTTTATATAATTGCACGTTTTTCCACATTTTATTGATGTGAGAAATTGGGAAAATAATTTTTATGAGTAAATATAGTTTTTGGATGATTTTTCTATTATCGGATAGTTTTTGAGAAATTAAGAGCATATACCGGACGTGGGACCCACTAGTGCGAAAAGTTCGGAAAAATTCGGCCAACTAGGTTAAGTTTTGGATACTGGAATTAATTTATCGGGTGTTAAGAGATAAGTAGAGGATGCTAAGTGGATTGGTATGAGAGAGACGAAAGTTAGGCAAGCATTAAATTAAGTGACAAGTGTCACTTAGCTATTGGGTGGACCATTTGACTACTATTCCATGTCTTACCAATTGACTTAAATAACTAAAAATTCACCAAAATTCCTCATTTTTGTCTTCCTCTTGGCCGAATTCTTCAAGGCAAGAAAAGAAAGAAAACTCTTCAATTTTTGGCTTCAATCTTGCTCAAGTTCAACAATCTAACCATTTAATCTTGCAATCTCTCCATAAAACCTCTTCACTTAGTGTTTGTGAGTTGATTTGTGGAGTTTTTTGGAAAGCTAAGAGAACCTATTGCTCCCTCTCTCTTGTTTCTAAGGTAAGTTGTGAAGAACCACCCTCCTCCCTTAATTGATGCTTAAATCATGATTAGTGGTAGTATGAGATGCAAGTTTATGGATTATTTCTTGATTTGTGGTTGAAGTGATGAAGTTTTATAATTTTTGGGGATTTTTCTGTTTTAATATGAACATGATTGTGTGGCTGTCTATGATGATTGGAAATGGTATATAATGACTCTAGGAGGTGGGAAAAGTGGTTAATTGCAACCAATTTCGGTTTTGGAAGAAATTTTGGAAAGTTAGGGTTATGATGAATACATTCTGCCCGAATTTATTGCACCTAGTTAGAGGCCGAATTGGCCTTGTCTTAAAACATTAAAGTTGTAGGGAATGACATTTTAGAGGTGCATACAAAATTTCAGGTCAATCGGAGCAGCGTAGCTTGTGAAAAGACGGAATTACCCTTGCTGTCCTGGTTTTACCCGAATGTAAGAATTGCGCCTGTAATTGGTTGTTTCGGCTGGAATTGCTTCCGAATTGATTGTTGTGGTATTCTGATGAAATGTATCCCTGTTTCTTAGCTTTCAGCTGGTTTTTGAATTTCTGGATTTGGACTTAGGTAGCCTGATTTATGATGTTTCCGCAAGAATGCGTTCTGTGAATCTGTTTTTGTGGTTCTGGTGTAGTATCTTGCATTTTTGACCTGGTTACACTCGAAATTGGGTTGAGTGACCTTCTGAAATATTGTAGCCCTATCTCTTAGCTTCGAAACGGTGTATCTTTCACCTTCATCCGACAATCGTAGCGCCTTTGGTGCCATTACCGCAAAATGACGTCAAAAATTATTTTTCTGGTTTTGAGTTTAACTTTCATTTCCGGACTTTTTCCTAGCTTGAATTGTACTTGTACTATTGGGAGCCTATTGAACGGCCGCTGTGAAGAATTTATATTTCGTGTGACTTTGGGACTGGCTAAGGAAATAATGAAGCCATGATGGCTGGAAAAGTTAGCAAATTCAGGGGAAGTGCTGTCCGAACTTTGAAGGGATTTGTTTGCATTGAGTTTGTGATCTAAGACTTGGATTTGAGCAAGGCAATGTTATATGATGGATGATTTCTGAGCCATGGAGGTGAGTGACCTCGAACTATTTCTAAAGTTATTTATGAACCGTTTCCTGCATTATTTACTTTTGAACTGTTTCCAAAGTTACTTTTGAACTGTTTTCTTGCATATCATGCGTGCTTACATGTGAGTGTTCCTTGTTTGTTAAATGCTTCTTGACTTCATAACTTGTATTATTGATTGATAACGTGTTAAGTGCTTTTAATGATTTCCAAAACGAGCTTTTTAGGCGAGGGTGTACTTTATCGCACTCGACCAAAATAACTGTGCAATTTTCAAGGATTTAATAATTGAAATGCTAGTTGCGCATGAATGTAAGCCTTTTGGCTGAACTGGCCACTGCCCCTTGTTACCGATCGACTCGAGCCAGAAGCGGACTCGGTCGGGCGATATGGTGACCTGGGTGAACGTTTTGGTATACTCGAGTATTACCCTTGTATGTTGGTGGAGGTTGGTGGAGCCTGGACAATGTCCAAGAAAGGGTGAATGAAATGAACAAATGAACGAACAAACGAGGGTTTATTCACAAAATGAAATTTTCAAATAATTGGAGGAATAAGGGGAAATGGCAGGAGAACGAGCGAGCGCGCGAATATTTGGCTCCATGTGGGCCCGTATCCTTTTCATGAATGTTACTATCGCTTTCCATTGTAAATGTTGTAATTGTTTCTGGACTTATCATTTGAATTATGACATCATTGATTTATGACATCATTGAAATGAACTATTGTTAAACCGATTTGATTACTGATTTTACTGGTTACTCGCTGAGCTTCTAGCTCACCCCAAAAATATTTTATTCCCCTCCACAGGGCTCAAGGCAAAGGAAGGCTTGTAGTACTTATTCCTGTGATCGGATGAATTATCTCTTGTGTACTTTGAATTTCGACTTCCTCTTGTATAATAGTTGGATCATGGATCAGAGTGGCGCAACGGAAGCATGGACGCTTCGCTTTGGATATGTAATTAGTGGAGAATTTGATGTAATATTTGAGTTTTATCTTGTAATCTGTTTGAGGAATGTAGTGAACGACTGAGTCCCGGTGAGAGCTGGGCAGGCGGCCCGCCGAACCCTCTGGTTCGCCTTAGGGGGAGGTGGGGCTGTCACGGTTGGTATCAGAGCTTAGGCTTCAGATCTCTGTAGTGTGTCCTAGGCTTGAAGTTTAGGATGCCGGACTGTGGGTTTGATTTGACTCTTAGTGTTTACTTGGAATGCTTGAGTGATTTTTGCGGGATGTCTTGACTTGATTGGTACAAGAGGGAATGTCGAGGACGACATTATTTTAAGGAGGGGAGATTGTGACGCCCCGAAAAGTATAAGTGTGAGATCCTGTAGTTTTGTTTTAAAGTATTCGGTTTTATTTTTTTTATATATAATTGCACGTTTTTCCACATTTTATTGATGTGAGAAATTGGGAAAATAATTTTTATGAGTAAATATAGTTTTTGGATGATTTTTCTAGTATCGGATAGTTTTTGAGAAATTAAGAGCATATACCGGACGTGGGACCCACTAGTGCGAAAAGTTCGGTAAAATTCGGCCAACTAGGTTAAGGTTTGGATACTGGAATTAATTTATCGGGTGTTCAGAGATAAGTAGAGGATGCTAAGTGGATTGGTATGAGAGAGACAAAAGTTAGGCAAGCATTAAATTGAGTGACAAGTGTCACTTAGCTATTGGGTGGACCATTTGACTACTATTCCATGTCTTACCAATTGACTTAAATAACTAAAAATTCACCAAAATTCCTCATTTTTGTCTTCCTCTTGGCCGACTTCTTCAAGGCAAGAAAAGAAAGAAAACTCTTCAATTTTTGGCTTCAATCTTGCTCAAGTTCAACAATCTAACCATTTATTCTTGAAATCTCTCCATAAAACCTCTTCACTTAGTGTTTGTGAGTTGATTTGTGGAGTTATTTGGAAAGCTAAGAGAACCTATTGCTCCCTCTCTCTTGTTTCTAAGGTAAGTTGTGAAGAACCACCCTCCTCCCTTAATTGATGCTTAAATCATGATTAGTGGTAGTATGAGATGCAAGTTTATGGATTATTTCTTGATTTGTGGTTGAAGTGATGAAGTTTTATAATTTTTGGGGATTTTTCTGTTTTAATATGAACATGATTGTGTGGCTGTCTATGATGATTGGAAATGGTATATAATGACTCTAGGATGTGGGAAAAGTGGTTAATTGCAACCAATTTCGGTTTTGGAAGAAATTTTGGAAAGTTAGGGTTATGATGAATACATTCTGCCCGAATTTATTGCTCCTAGTTAGAGGCCGAATTGGCCTTGTCTTAAAACATTAAAGTTGTAGGGAATGACATTTTAGAGGTGCATACAAAATTTCAGGTCAATCGGAGCAGCGTAGCTTGTGAAAAGACGGAATTACCCTTGCTGTCCTGGTTTTACCCGAATGTAAGAATTGCGCCTGTAATTGGTTGTTTCGGCTGGAATTGTGACGACCCCACCTCCCCCTAAGGCGAACCAAAGGGTTTAGCGGACCACCTGCCCAGCTCTCGCCGGGACTCACTCACTTACTACATTTCTCAAGTAAATTACAAGGTACAACTCAAATAATACATCCAATTCTCCAAAATTACATATCATGAGCGAAGCGGAAACTAGTTCTAAGCGTAAAATATAGATTTACATCTGATTCAATTCCAAATATTTATACAGGCCCAAAAGTACATAAACCAAAACTAAAACTAAACTATACAAGATGTACGCCATCCAGCTACACAAAGATCCAAAAACAAGTTCTTCATTTACTTCGATCCCTGTAGGGAGAAGAAGATAATAGGGGGTGAGCTAGAAGCTCAGTGAGTGACCAGTAAAATCAACAGCCAAGTATATTTCACAATAAAGCATTGATATGATGTCATGATGCAGTAATCAAATGTTCATTTATTGCTCATGTGAGCCATTGAAGTTCTTGTACTTAAATATCCAATGCTCGTTTAGATCAAGTAACCGTGAAACAGAAGTAAGGAGCCATCGGGCTCCAAAGAATGTGTAAACAATAGTGGAGACATTGGTTCTAAGCACAAGACTTTCCAGGAACTCATTGGAGCCAATTATGTCATGGCACACACCCGAACCCCAAATGATATGCAATGGAGTAAAAAAATGCAAGAATTAGTTCAAAAGTAACTTTGGGAACGGTCGAGGGATCACTCACTCAAACTATAGTGCTTCAAGTAGTCACGTTCAATTATACTCCAGGTTTGGAGTCCAGATCTGCGATAGAAATCCAATTTGAGAACTTTGAAACACGAGTAAGATTTGAGACTTAAACGTTCCGTTCATAAGAATCAACCAATTGAAATTCATTTGAAAGACATTCGTGAAATACTTGCTCGCTTTTCAAATCGTAAGGTTTTTGTAGCATATATACTTGGAAACAATACTTGAGTTGAAAGTACAAGGAAATACAAGTTTACATTGGCCATTATATCTTTTCCTCAAGAGTACAAGTTCGTTTAGGTTTTTAATGTATACCATCGATAACAAAGTAGCAAAAGTTCTCGCTAGTTCAAGTGGTAATCACTTAACCTTCACTCAAGTTGCAAATATAGTTTTCTAGTTCTCGAGTAAAAATTCGGGCAGCATGCCCTTTGTGTTTACCTAATTTTCCAGCCATTTAGGCTTCATTATTTTTCCTCAACCAACCCAACATCATACATATAAGCAATTCAGGTCAAGAGCCGTTCCATAGGCTCACAATATCGTAACAACAAGAATCACAACAATCACAAGTGCAGAAATTCAATTTAGCACAAGACAGATTTGCCGTATGAATGCGGAAATAACTTATCCGAGGCTACGCTTATCGGAGTAAGACGCAACCTATGCCGTTTCGAAGCTAAGACTCAGGGCTACATTGTTCATGAAGGTCGCTTAGTCCAGTTTCTAATGTAACTTGGTCAAATTCTCAAATTACTAAACCAGAAACCAACTCGTCGGCTGTTTAAACGCAGAACACTGTAATGGTCATAACTCAGTGTACAAAAATCAAATTCAAGTGTTCTTAGAGGCATTTTAAAGCTACTTCATAAAACTACAACTTTCATGTTTTGGCCCAGAGCTAAATCAGAATGGATCCTGGTCACAAAATGCGATAAACTGGACGTAACTGCTGAAACGGACTGCTGGGAAATACTTAGAACAGTAAGGGTATTTTGGACTTTTTACGTCCTACGTTGCTCCGATTGAGCTGCAATTTTGTAGGCACCTATAAAATGCCATTCTCTACAAATTTTCTTCTTTGACCTAAGGCCAAATCAGCCTCTAACATACAGATACAAATTCGGACAGAATGTTGAGCAAATTTTCCAGATTTTGGAATTTTGAGTTTCTAGTGCAACTTTCCTTAATTTCTTGGTCTAATCACTACCATAACACCTTATAAAACCTCAATTGCAACATATAAGCATCATACAACAATTTGGGCAGAATTTCCACAAGCCCTAGTTCATCAATTTCCACAGAGAGTGTGAGAACCCGTAATTTGCATTTTCTAGGTTTTCGCAATTTTCATGGCTTGTTTACTGCACTTTCTGTATCCGGAAAAAAATTTCTAGATAAATTTTATGAGTAAATATAGTTTTTAGATGATTTTTCTAGTATTTGAGAGTTTTTGAAAAATTAAGGACGTATATCGGACGTGGGACCCACTAGTGCGAAAAGTTCGGAAAAATTCGGCCAATTAGGTTAAATTCCGGATACTGTGTAAAATTTAAGAGATAAGTAGAGTGTGTGAAATGATTGATGTGAGAGAGAAAAAGAAGTGATAAGATTGCATTAATGGAGTGACAAGTGTCACACAACCATTGGTTGGACTTTGTTGGCAACTATTCACACTTTTGACTTTTGACCAAATTGAGTAAATATCTTGAAAAATTGCTCAAAAATCACCATTTTCTTCTCCTCCATGGCCGGTTCTTCCTTGAGCAAAGAAGAAAGAAATTCTTCAACTTTCTAGCTTCCATTTCACTCAATCTTCCACAACTAATCACCTAGAATAGATTCTACTCCATAAAAACCTTTCTTCTAGTGCTAGTAAGTAGTTTGGTGGAGTTTGTTTGAAGAGCTAAGGTGTCCAACATCTCTCTCTCTTAATTTCTTGGTAAGTGATGCTTGAACACCCTACTACACCTAATGATGTTTATGTTATGCTTAGAAGTAGCTTGAGTGATGGTATATGTGATTTATTTCTTGGTTTGAAGTGATTTGGTTGAGTTTTTATTTTTTGAGGAATTTTCTGGTTTCATATGATCTTGATGGTGTGGTTGTTTTTGATGGTTGGTAATAAGGGGCTTTGACTCTAGTGGGTGTGAATTGTTGATAATGCAATCAATTTTGGGTTTGGAATGAAATGTGAAAAGTTAGGGTTCATGAACCCCTAATCTGTCCGAAATTTTAGGTCATAGATAGAGGCCGAATTGGACTTTGTTCAAAACATGAAAGTTGTAGGTATTGATGAGTATGAAGTGCCTGAAAAATTTCAGGGAATTTGGAGTAGTATAGAGTGAGTTATGCCGTTTTTACTGTTGCTGTTTTTGGTGAACAGAATGTCCGAACTGCGATAGTAATTGCCTGTTTTGACTGGAATTGGTTTGGATTTTGTTTTTGGTGTCTTCTGATGAAATGTATCTTGATGTCTTAGCTTTCATATGCCTTTTGAATCAATGCATTTGGACCTGTGTAGGCTGAGATAGACTGATTACAGTTTTGTGTGATTTGGGAAACTGCAATTACGGTTCTGGGTTGGTTTTCTGCATTTTTGACCTAGTTGTGCTAAGATTTGGACTGAGTGGCCTTCTACATTGTTGTAGCCCTGTCTTTTAGGTTCGAGATGGTGGGTCTTACACCCTCATCCGATAAGCGTAGCGCATTGTGTGCCATTACCGCATTAGGAGGCCAAAACTGTTTTTGGTGTTGGGACAAATGAGTTCCATTTCCTGATTTTCTGGTTTGCTTATATGTCTATATATGCATATGAAACCCTATTGGGGTTATGTTTGGCTTGGCTTTATGACGCGTTATCGAGTCTCATTGTACTTGTTTGTGTGTTTTAAGGCTTACTTTTATTCCGGTCATTTCCTAGTTAACTTTTACTTTGGGCCTAGTGAATGGCTTTGGAAATGAGGTGAATTTTGTGTGAGATGTTGGGACTGATTCGAGGAAATAATGAAGCCTTAATGGCTGGAAAAGTAAGAAATTTAGGGGAAGTGCTGCCCGATTTTCTAGGCCGTTTGGTTCTTTTAAGTTGGATTTGCCTTTTGGTAGAAATGAAAGGCTTTTGGGTTGTTTGCGCCTAAGTCTTCATGTTACCTTTTTGTTTCCAAGAAAATCATGTTTTTTGCACCCTTGCATTATTATTTATTTGGCAAGGCATACGACGTGTAGTCGAGCCTCACTTGTGCATTCCGTTTGCTCGATTTGGATATGAAACCTTCAATTGGTTTATTTTGATTATTTTAGGGTTTCTTGGCGATTAAGGCCAATCTGAAGTGAAAACTTTTGAAGTTGAGCCTGTGAGTGTACCACTCCCTTCCATTGCTGTTTAACTTGATTTCTGCTCTGCAATCTGTTTATTTGTTTGAGACGAGGGTGTACTTTATCACACTCGTTCTCTAGTCTGTTCATGTGCCAATTTCTATGCAAAATTTGAATCTGTTATCTGTGTCTGTATCTGTTCGGATTTCTATGACCTATGAGCTCAATCCTGTGGCTAAGTTATTCGAGTCAGGCCGGCAAGGGCCTGGACGATTAGATAACGAACCACGGTAGTCTGTTCGGGGATTTTGGGTATTGAGACCCTTGATTCCGGGTATACTCGAGTATTACCATTTTGTTCGTTTGAGGTGAGCGGGCCCGGTAAAGGGGTGTTTGGTGGACGGAATTCGGTGTAAAGAGGAGTCTACGGACGTTTTGGTTCTATATACGTTGACGGAGAGTCAACCAGTTTGGATCAAGTACTGCGCTGGAAATTTGGCTCCTGAGAGCCACCTGTATCCTTCCTATGTGAATCATTAGTTGCTTTACTTTACATCTGGCATGCGTATCTGATTTGTTAAATATGAAATGCCATGATTTTTCTGCTATATGTTTGGTACCTCATTGAGTGCAAGCTCACCCCTTCCTGTTCCTTTTGTTTTCCTTACAGGAAAATAAACCCTTTTGGTCTGGATTTGACAAATGGCTGCCAAATTGAGCTAGTTGAACATATCTTTTGTATAGCTCATGTAGTTAAAACCCTAAGTGTACTTTTGGGGCGTTTTCTCTTTTGATTTGGCAAAAACGTGTATATGTATTAACTTTTGAAAACTTTTGTATGTCATTTTGGATTGTAATCGCTAAAGTTCAGATGTGAATGTTTGCGTGCTCTTTCGGTTGGGTTCTGACGGGTCGGTTACTATCATGGCCGACTCCGGATTTCATTTTCTTATTCTGGGTTATGTTGCCATTTTGACTTGGTTGCGCGCATTGGTAAGTTCCGGAACGTATTAGATTGACGTAAACGGATCCGTAGTCCTGGCGAGAGCTGGGCAGGCAGTCCGCTAACCCCTTTGGTTCGCCTTAGGGGAAAGTGGGGCTGTACAGAAGTGCTGTCCGAACTTTGAAGGGATTTGTTTGCATTGAGTTTGTGATCTAAGACTTGGATTTGAGCAAGGCAATGTATATGATGGATGATTTCTGAGCCATGGAGGTGAGTGACCTCAAACTATTTCTAAAGTTATTTATGAACCGTTTCCTGCATTATTTACTTTTGAACTGTTTCAAAGTTACTTTTGAACTGTTTTCTTGCATATCATGCGTGCTTACATGTGAGTGTTCCTTGTTTGTTAAATGCTTCTTGACTTCATAACTTGTATTATTGATTGATAACGTGTTAAGTGCTTTTAATGATTTTCAAAACGAGCTTTCTAGGCGAGGGTGTACTTTATCGCACTCGACCAAAATAACTGTGCAATTTTCAAGGATTTAATAATTGAAATGCTAGTTGCGCATGGATGTAAGCCTTTTGGCTGAACTGGGCACTGCCCCTTGTTACCGATCGACTCGAGCCAGAAGCGGACTCGGTCGGGCGATATGGTGACCTGGGTGAACGTTTTGGTATACTCGAGTATTACCTTTGTATGTTGGTGGAGGTTGGTGGAGCCTGGACAATGTCCAGGAAAGGGTGAATGAAATGAACAAATGAACGAACAAACGAGGGTTTATTCACAAAATGAAATTTTCAAATAATTGGAGGAATAAGGGGAAATGGCAGGAGAACGAGCGAGCGCGCGAATATTTGGCTCCATGTGGGCCCGTATCCTTTTCATGAATGTTACTATCGCTTTCCATTGTAAATGTTGTAATTGTTTCTGGACTTATCATTTGAATTATGACATCATTGATTTATGACTTCATTGAAATGAACTATTGTTAAACCGATTTGATTACTGATTTTACTGGTTACTCGCTGAGCTTCTAGCTCACCCCAAAAATATTTTATTCCCCTCCACAGGGCTCAAGGCGAAGGAAGGCTTGTAGTACTTATTCCTGTGATCGGATGAATTATCTCATGTGTACTTTGAATTTGGACTTCCTCTTGTATAATAGTTGGATCATGGATCAGAGTGGCGCAGCGGAAGCATGGACGCTTCGCTTTGGATATGTAATTAGTGGAGAATTTGATGTAATATTTGAGTTTTATCTTGTAATCTGTTTGAGGAATGTAGTGAACGACTGAGTCCCGGCGAGAGCTGGGCAGGCGGCCCGCCGAACCCTCTGGTTCGCCTTAGGGGGAGGTGGGGCTGTCACGGTTGGTATCAGAGCTTAGGCTTCAGATCTCTGTAGTGTGTCCTAGGCCTGAAGTTTAGGATGCCGGACTGTGGGTTTGATTTGACTCTTAGTGTTTACTTGGAATGCTTAAGTGATTTTTGCGGGATGTCATGACTTGATTGGTACAAGAGGGAATGTCGAGGACGACATTCTTTTAAGGAGAGGAGATTGTGACGCCCCGAAAAGTATAAGTGTGAGAGCCTGTAATTTTGTTTTAAAGTACTCGGTTTTATTTTGTTTTTATATAATTGCACGTTTTTCCACATTTTATTGATGTGAGAAATTGGGAAAATAATTTTTATGAGTAAATATAGTTTTTGGATGATTTTTCTAGTATCGGATAGTTTTTGAGAAATTAAGAGTATATACCGGACGTGGGACCCACTAGTGCGAAAAGTTCGATAAAATTCGGCCAACTAGGTTAAGTTTTGGATACTGGAATTAATTTATCGGGTGTTCAGAGATAAGTAGAGGATGCTAAGTGGATTGGTATGAGAGAGACAAAAGTTAGGCAAGCATTAAATTGAGTGACAAGTGTCACTTAGCTATTGGGTGGACCATTTGACTTCTATTCCATGTCTTACCAATTGACTTAAATAACTAAAAATTCACCAAAATTCCTCATTTTTGTCTTCCTCTTGGCCGACTTCTTCAAGGCAAGAAAAGAAAGAAAACTCTTCAATTTTTGGCTTCAATCTTGCTCAAGTTCAACAATCTAACCATTTATTCTTGCAATCTCTCCATAAAACCTCTTCACTTAGTGTTTGTGAGTTGATTTGTGGAGCTATTTGGAAAGCTAAGAGAACCTATTGCTCCCTCTCTCTTGTTTCTAAGGTAAGTTGTGAAGAACCACCCTCCTCCCTTAATTGATGCTTAAATCATGATTAGTGGTAGTATGAGATGCAAGTTTATGGATTATTTCTTGATTTGTGGTTGAAGTGATGAAGTTTTATAATTTTTGGGGATTTTTCTGTTTTAATATGAACATGATTGTGTGGCTGTCTATGATGATTGGAAATGGTATATAATGACTCTAGGAGGTGGGAAAAGTGGTTAATTGCAACCAATTTCTGTTTTGGAAGAAATTTTGGAAAGTTAGGGTTATGATGAATACATTTTGCCCGAATTTATAGCTCCTAGTTAGAGGCCGAATTGGCCTTGTCTTTAAACATGAAAGTTGTAGGGAATGACATTTTAGAGGTTCCTACAAAAGTTCAGGTCAATCGGAGCAGCGTAGCTTGTGAAAATACGGAATTACCCTTGCTATCCTGGTTTTACCCGAATGTAAGAATTGCGCCTGTAATTGGTTGTTTTGGCTGGAATTGCTTCCGAATTGGTTGTTGTGGTATTCTGATGAAATGTATCCCTGTTTCTTATCTTTCAGTTGGTTTTTGAATTTCTGGATTTGGACTTAGGTAGCCTGATTTATGATGTTTCCGCTAGAATGCGTTCTGTGAATTTGTTTTTGTGGTTCTGGTGTAGTATCTTGCATTTTTGACCTGGTTACACTCGAAACTGGGTTGAGTGACCTTCTGAAATATTGTAGCCCTATCTCTTAGTTTCGAAACGGTGTATTTTACACCTTCATCCGACAATCGTAGCGCCTTTGGTGCCATTACCGCAAAATGACGTCAAAAACTATTTTTCAGGTTTTGAGCTTAACTTTCATTTCCGGACTTTTCCCTAACTTGAATTGTACTTGTACTATTGGGAGCCTATTGAACGGCCGCTGTGAAGAATTTATATTTCGTGTGACTTTGGGACTGGCTGAGGAAATAATGAAGCCATGATGGCTGGAAAAGTTAGCAAATTCAGGGGAAGTGCTGTCCGAACTTTGAAGGGATTTGTTTGCATTGAGTTTGTGATCTAAGACTTGGATTTGAGCAAGGCAATGTTATATGATGGATGATTTCTGAGCCATGGAGGTGAGTGACCTCAAACTATTTCTAAAGTTATTTATGAACCGTTTCCTGCATTATTTACTTTTGAACTGTTTCCAAAGTTACTTTTGAACTGTTTTCTTGCATATCATGCGTGCTTACATGTGAGTGTTCCTTGTTTGTTAAATGCTTCTTGACTTCATAACTTGTATTATTGATTGATAACGTGTTAAGTGCTTTTAATGATTTCCAAAACGAGCTTTCTAGGCGAGGGTGTACTTTATCGCACTCGACCAAAATAACTGTACAATTTTCAAGGATTTAATAATTGAAATGCTAGTTGCGCATGGATGTAAGCCTTTTGGCTGAACTGGGCACTGCACCTTGTTACCGATCGACTCGAGCCAGAAGCGGACTCGGTCGGGCGATACGGTGACCTGGGTGAACGTTTTGGTATACTCGAGTATTACCTTTGTATGTTGGTGGAGGTTGGTGGAGCCTGGACAAGGTCCAGGATAGGGTGAATGAAATGAACAAATGAACGAACAAACGAGGGTTTATTCACAAAATGAAATTTTCAAATAATTGGAGGAATAAGGGGAAATGGCAGGAGAACGAGCGAGCGCGCGAATATTTGGCTCCATGTGGGCCCGTATCCTTTTCATGAATGTTACTATCGCTTTCCATTGTAAATGTTGTAATTGTTTCTGGACTTATCATTTGAATTATGACATCATTGATTTATGACTTCATTGAAATGAACTATTGTTAAACCGATTTGATTACTGATTTTACTGGTTACTCGCTGAGCTTCTAGCTCACCCCAAAAATATTTTATTCCCCTCCACAGGGCTCAAGGCGAAGGAAGGCTTGTAGTACTTATTCCTGTGATCGGATGAATTATCTCATGTGTACTTTGAATTTGGACTTCCTCTTGTATAATAGTTGGATCATGGATCAGAGTGGCGCAGCGGAAGCATGGACGCTTCGCTTTGGATATGTAATTAGTGGAGAATTTGATGTAATATTTGAGTTTTATCTTGTAATCTGTTTGAGGAATGTAGTGAACGACTGAGTCCCGGCGAGAGCTGGGCAGGCGGCCCGCCGAACCCTCTGGTTCGCCTTAGGGGGAGGTGGGGCTGTCACGGTTGGTATCAGAGCTTAGGCTTCAGATCTCTGTAGTGTGTCCTAGGCTTGAAGTTTAGGATGCCGGACTGTGGGTTTGATTTGACTCTTAGTGTTTACTTGGAATGCTTGAGTGATTTTTGCGGGATGTCATGACTTGATTGGTACAAGAGGAAATGTCGAGGACGACATTCTTTTAAGGAGGGGAGATTGTGACGCCCCGAAAAGTATAAGTGTGAGAGCCTGTAATTTTGTTTTAAAGTACTTGGTTTTATTTTTTTTTATATAATTGCACGTTTTTCCACATTTTATTGATGTGAGAAATTGGGAAAATAATTTTTATGAGTAAATATAGTTTTTGGATGATTTTTCTAGTATCGGATAATTTTTGAGAAATTAAGAGCATATACCGGACGTGGGACCCACTAGTGCGAAAAGTTCGGTAAAATTCGGCCAACTAGGTTAAGTTTTGGATACTGGAATTAATTTATCGGGTGTTAAGAGATAAGTAGAGGATGCTAAGTGGATTCGTATGAGAGAGACAAAAGTTAGGCAAGCATTAAATTAAGTGACAAGTGTCACTTAGCTATTGGGTGGAGCATTTGACTACTATTCCATGTCTTACCAATTGACTTAAATAACTAAAAATTCACCAAAATTCCTCATTTTTGTCTTCCTCTTGGCCTACTTCTTCAAGGCAAGAAAAGAAAGAAAACTCTTCAATTTTTGGCTTCAATCTTGCTCAAGTTCAACAATCTAACCATTTAATCTTGCAATCTCTCTATAAAACCTCTTCTCTTAGTGTTTGTGAGTTGATTTGTGGAGTTATTTGGAAAGCTAAGAGAACCTATTGCTCCCTCTCTCTTGTTTCTAAGGTAAGTTATGAAGAACCACCCTCCTCCCTTAATTGATGCTTAAATCATGATTAGTGGTAGTATGAGATGCAAGTTTATGGATTATTTCTTGATTTGTGGTTGAAGTGATGAAGTTTTATAATTTTTGGGGATTTTTCTGTTTTAATATGAACATGATTGTGTGGCTGTCTATGATGATTGGAAATGGTATATAATGACTCTAGGAGGTGGGAAAAGTGGTTAATTGCAACCAATTTCTGTTTTGGAAGAAATTTTGGAAAGTTAGGGTTATGATGAATACATTCTGCCCGAATTTATAGCTCCTAGTTAGAGGCCGAATTTTCCTGGCTTAAAACATGAAAGTTGTAGGGAATGACATTTTAGAGGTGCCTACAAAATTTCAGGTCAATCGGAGCATTGTAGCTTGTGAAAAGACGGAATTACCCTTGCTGTCCTGGTTTTACCCGAATGTAAGAATTGCGCCTGTAATTGGTTGTTTTGGCTGGAATTGCTTCCGAATTGGTTGTTGAGGTATTATGATGAAATGTAGCCCTGTTTCTTAGCTTTCAGCTGGTTTTGGAATTTCTGGATTTGGACTTAGGTAGCCTGATTTATGATGTTTCCGCTAGAATGCGTTCTGTGAATCTGTTTTTGCGGTTCTGGTGTAGTATCTTGCCTTTTTGACCTGGTTACACTCGAAACTGGGTTGAGTGACCTTCTGAAATATTGTAGCCCTATCTCTTAGCTTCGAAACGGTGTATCTTGCACCTTCATCCGACAATCGTAGCGCATTTGGTGCCATTACCGTAAAATGACGTCAAAAACTGTTTTTCTGGTTTTGAGCTTAACTTTCATTTCCGGACTTTTCCCTAGCTTGAATTGTACTTGTACTATTGGGAGCCTATTGAACGGCCGCTGTGAAGAATTTATATTTCGTGTGACTTTGGGACTGGCTGAGGAAATAATGAAGCCATGATGGCTGGAAAAGTTAGCAAATTCAGGGGAAGTGCTGTCCGAACTTTGAAGGGATTTGTTTGCATTGAGTTTGTGATCTAAGACTTGGATTTGAGCAAGGCAATGTTATATGATGGATGATTTCTGAGCCATGGAGGTGAGTGACCTCAAACTATTTCTAAAGTTATTTATGAACCGTTTCCTGCATTATTTACTTTTGAACTGTTTCCAAAGTTACTTTTGAACTGTTTTCTTGCATATCATGCGTGCTTACATGTGAGTGTTCCTTGTTTGTTAAATGCTTCTTGACTTCATAACTTGTATTATTGATTAATAACGTGTTAAGTTCTTTTAATGATTTCCAAAACGAGCTTTCTAGGCGAGGGTGTACTTTATCGCACTCGACCAAAATAACTGTGCAATTTTCAAGGATTTAATAATTGAAATGCTAGTTGCGCATGGATGTAAGCCTTTTGGCTGAACTGGCCACTGCCCCTTGTTACCGATCGACTCGAGCCAGAAGCGGACTCGGTCGGGCGATACGGTGACCTGGGTGAACGTTTTGGTATACTCGAGTATTACCTTTGTATGTTGGTGGAGGTTGGTGGAGCCTGGACAAGGTCCAGGAAAGGGTGAATGAAATGAACAAATGAACGAACAAACGAGGGTTTATTCACAAAATGAAATTTTCAAATAATTGGAGGAATAAGGGGAAATGGCAGGAGAACGAGCGAGCGCGCGAATATTTGGCTCCATGTGGGCCCGTATCCTTTTCATGAATGTTACTATCGCTTTCCATTGTAAATGTTGTAATTGTTTCTGGACTTATCATTTGAATTATGACATCATTGATTTATGACTTCATTGAAATGAACTATTGTTAAACCGATTTGATTACTGATTTTACTGGTTACTCGCTGAGCTTCTAGCTCACCCCAAAAATATTTTATTCCCCTCCACAGGGCTCAAGGCGAAGGAAGGCTTGTAGTACTTATTCCTGTGATCGGATGAATTATCTCATGTGTACTTTGAATTTGGACTTCCTCTTGTATAATAGTTGGATCATGGATCAGAGTGGCGCAGCGGAAGCATGGACGCTTCGCTTTGGATATGTAATTAGTGGAGAATTTGATGTAATATTTGAGTTTTATCTTGTAATCTGTTTGAGGAATGTAGTGAACGACTGAGTCCCGGCGAGAGCTGGGCAGGCGGCCCGCCGAACCCTCTGGTTCGCCTTAGGGGGAGGTGGGGCTGTCACGGTTGGTATCAGAGCTTAGGCTTCAGATCTCTGTAGTGTGTCCTAGGCTTGAAGTTTAGGATGCCGGACTGTGGGTTTGATTTGACTCTTAGTGTTTACTTGGAATGCTTGAGTGATTTTTGCGGGATGTCATGACTTGATTGGTACAAGAGGAAATGTCGAGGACGACATTCTTTTAAGGAGGGGAGATTGTGACGCCCCGAAAAGTATAAGTGTGAGAGCCTGTAATTTTGTTTTAAAGTACTTGGTTTTATTTTTTTTTATATAATTGCACGTTTTTCCACATTTTATTGATGTGAGAAATTGGGAAAATAATTTTTATGAGTAAATATAGTTTTTGGATGATTTTTCTAGTATCGGATAATTTTTGAGAAATTAAGAGCATATACCGGACGTGGGACCCACTAGTGCGAAAAGTTCGGTAAAATTCGGCCAACTAGGTTAAGTTTTGGATACTGGAATTAATTTATCGGGTGTTAAGAGATAAGTAGAGGATGCTAAGTGGATTCGTATGAGAGAGACAAAAGTTAGGCAAGCATTAAATTAAGTGACAAGTGTCACTTAGCTATTGGGTGGAGCATTTGACTACTATTCCATGTCTTACCAATTGACTTAAATAACTAAAAATTCACCAAAATTCCTCATTTTTGTCTTCCTCTTGGCCTACTTCTTCAAGGCAAGAAAAGAAAGAAAACTCTTCAATTTTTGGCTTCAATCTTGCTCAAGTTCAACAATCTAACCATTTAATCTTGCAATCTCTCTATAAAACCTCTTCTCTTAGTGTTTGTGAGTTGATTTGTGGAGTTATTTGGAAAGCTAAGAGAACCTATTGCTCCCTCTCTCTTGTTTCTAAGGTAAGTTATGAAGAACCACCCTCCTCCCTTAATTGATGCTTAAATCATGATTAGTGGTAGTATGAGATGCAAGTTTATGGATTATTTCTTGATTTGTGGTTGAAGTGATGAAGTTTTATAATTTTTGGGGATTTTTCTGTTTTAATATGAACATGATTGTGTGGCTGTCTATGATGATTGGAAATGGTATATAATGACTCTAGGAGGTGGGAAAAGTGGTTAATTGCAACCAATTTCTGTTTTGGAAGAAATTTTGGAAAGTTAGGGTTATGATGAATACATTCTGCCCGAATTTATAGCTCCTAGTTAGAGGCCGAATTTTCCATGGCTTAAAACATGAAAGTTGTAGGGAATGACATTTTAGAGGTGCCTACAAAATTTCAGGTCAATCGGAGCATTGTAGCTTGTGAAAAGATGGAATTACCCTTGCTGTCCTGGTTTTACCCGAATGTAAGAATTGCGCCTGTAATTGGTTGTTTTGGCTGGAATTGCTTCCGAATTGGTTGTTGAGGTATTATGATGAAATGTAGCCCTGTTTCTTAGCTTTCAGCTGGTTTTGGAATTTCTGGATTTGGACTTAGGTAGCCTGATTTATGATGTTTCCGCTAGAATGCGTTCTGTGAATCTGTTTTTGCGGTTCTGGTGTAGTATCTTGCCTTTTTGACCTGGTTACACTCGAAACTGGGTTGAGTGACTCTTCTGAAATATTGTAGCCCTATCTCTTAGCTTCGAAACGGTGTATCTTTCACCTTCATCCGACAATCGTAGCGCCTTTAGTACAATTACTGCAAAATGATGTCAAAAACTGTTTTTCTGGTTTTGAGCTTAACTTTCATTTCCGGACTTTTCCCTAGCTTGAATTGTACCTGTACTATTGGGAGCCTATTGAACGGCCGCTGTGAAGAATTTATATTTCGTGTGACTTTGGGACTGGCTGAGGAAATAATGAAGCCATGATGGCTGGAAAAGTTAGCAAATTCAGGGGAAGTGCTGTCCGAACTTTGAAGGGATTTGTTCGCATTGAGTTTGTGATCTAAGACTTGGATTTGAGCAAGGCAATGTTATATGATGGATGATTTATGAGCCATGGAGGTGAGTGACCTCAAACTATTTCTAAAGTTATTTATGAACCGTTTCCTGCATTATTTACTTTTGAACTGTTTCCAAAGTTACTTTTGAACTGTTTTCTTGCATATCATGCGTGCTTACATGTGAGTGTTCCTTGTTTGTTAAATGCTTCTTGACTTCATAACTTGTATTATTGATTGATAACGTGTTAAGTACTTTTAATGATTTCCAAAACGAGCTTTCTAGGCGAGGGTGTACTTTATCGCACTCGACCTAAATAACTGTGCAATTTTCAAGGATTTAATAATTGAAATGCTAGTTGCGCATGAATGTAAGCCTTTTGGCTGAACTGGCCACTGCCCCTTGTTACCGATCGACTCGAGCCAGAAGCGGACTCGGTCGGGCGATATGGTGACCTGGGTGAACGTTTTGGTATACTCGAGTATTACCTTTGTAGGTTGGTGGAGGTTGGTGGAGCCTGGACAATGTCCAGGAAAGGGTGAATGAAATGAACAAATGAACGAACAAACGAGGGTTTATTCACAAAATAAAATTTTCAAATAATTGGAGGAATAATTCCTAGAAATGGATTACCGTAGTTCGTTATCTAATCGACCAGGCCCTTGCCGGCTCGACTCAAATAACTAGCCATCGATTTTGAGCTCATAGGTCATAGAATGGTCGTTGGACGCAACCTCCAAACGACATCAACATATACAGAAAATAGGTACAAATAACAAGTATAGATTTATACCATGTGCAGGAACCAAGATAAACATATAGGAGAAACGAGTGTGATAAAGTACACCCTCGTTTCATATAAAATACACAGAAGTCACAAATAAACACGACTTAAAGGAGTGACACACTCACCAGTTCAAACAAACACTTCAAATGTTTCCTCCCGAAGTACTTGGATCACCAGTACGTCCTAAATCATCAAGGTAAAACAATTGAGACTCGATTACGAGTCATATGTCTAACCAAGTAAATTATCAATGCACATGAAGGTATAGTTTTGGAGTGAAAAAGTAGTAGTTGGTCCTAAAGACATGAACGATCCAAAACTCTTCGCTTCTACCCAAAACCATACCAAAAATCATTTACTAACTCCAAACTTAAGGTGAGAAAGGAAAGGAATAACAATTTAAGGGAAAATAGGATTTTCCAGTTTTGCACACTATCATTTGAAAAATCATATCTCAAGATTCATAGGTCCAAAATTGATAAAATTTAGACCGTTGGAAAATACATTCAAAGAGCTACAACTTTACAGAAGACACCATTATAGGATTCAGAACACAAGTTAGTCAAATTCGAGCCTCAAGTTGCTGCTTCACCCAGCATAAGACAGAACAAATATGAAATTTCAGCCAACTTTGAAAAATCACCATAAATTGTACAGACCGAACTAGGGTTTGAAATTTTACAAACAACTATAAAACATCATTTCCTACAATTTTAATGTTTTAACCTAAGGCCTATTCGGCCTCTAACATGCTCAAATAAAGCCGGACAGAACAGGGCAAATTGAACCCTAAAGCTGAAATTTCCACACAAAACTGAAATTTTCCGCAACCAATCATATCCAACATATACCAACTCCATTTTACACTATAACAAACCATCAATCCATGACTAAACAATAATTACTATATAAAAATAGAAAAATCAATAATAAATAATAAATCCATCAAAACTCCACTTCCAACCATCAAACCTACTACAAAATCAACATATTTAGCCACTAAAGCCACTAATTTAACATTATTAAGAACAAACTATGAATTTGTACACACCATACCTTGATACCTCAAGAAAGGTAGTAGCTTAGGGTTTCTTCTACAAGAATCACTCCACCAAGACCTTGAAACTCCCTTAACTAGCACTTCTATGGAAGGTTTTGAAATTTAATCGGTTAGAACTTGAGATTGAGGCAAATTTGAAGTTGGAATTTGAAGTTTTCTTCTCAAGAGGGCCGGCCAAGAGCAAGGGAAAATGAAGCTAATTTTGGTCAATTTTTGGTATTTAGTAAAGGTGATGAATAGTGGTCAAAGTCCACCCTCCAATGGTTTCATGACACTTGTCCTTTCCTATGCTTAATCTTATCCTTTTATCTACCAAAGGTTAATCTATCTAGATAATCTCTAATTACCTCTTAACACCTAGTAAATTAATCCCTGTATACAAAACTTAACCTTATTGGCCGAATTTTATCGCATTAGCGGGTCCCACGCCCGGTATACACTCTCAATATCTCATGAACTAACTTATACTAGATAAATGATTTAAAAACTCTATTCACTTATAAAATCTCTAGAAAAATAGAAATAGTAGGGTATAATGAAGAAAATGCAGGCGAGGAAAATAAAATAAAAATAATATAAAATAAGGGAAATTTACGGGTCCTCACAAGATCTCTTATCTTCTAACGTTTGTGAATGCAAAAGACGAGAAAGCAAGGAAATATTAGTAACACATAACACATTGTGGCAATTAAATGATAAAAGCAAAAAGGAAAATAAGAAAAGAGAGGTGGAATCCCTCTCTTCGTGCCTAATGTTCCTAATTGGGTACGGTCGACTCTATCCTAAGTGATTTCTAATATGGATGCATGAGATTAGGCTCACTAATGCATCTAGACTCGATAAAATTTTTAGGCTCCCAAACCTTCAGACCAAAGGCAAAGGGTCATCAATCCCAATGCCTAAGAGTCGGTGGTTCGACTAATCCCTCGGACATTGCTACGCGCACGTCGTGCCAGGGCCACATGTCCAAGTGGATCGATCCTAATCCTAATCGGGTGGAGTGGTGTGACAACCACTAAAAGAAAAAAGAAATGAGGGTTTATAAAATAAAATGTATGCACGTATGAAGTGCTCCTTTTGGAGGGAGGGATTAAATACCATCAAATGCGGGTGAAGGTTCTAGAAAGACTACTCCCCCCAAGATGCAAGCGCGATATATAAATATAAGTAAATGAAATAAAACACTTTATTCATCACATACACGGATATCAAGACGATTGGGCGTTCTAGATGCAAGAAACCCTAAAAAATGAGAAAATGCAACCTAAAACCTCCAAATGTGATATATAAGAAGGTTAAAAGAAGAAATGAAATGACTAAATCAAATGCTTGGACTCTCTAAGTCCCCAATGGAGTCGCCAAGCTGTCGCGCCCCATTTTTTAATGAAAAAATAACGTGTACGGGTTTATAAAATGAATTTTGATCAATTTTAGAGTGAAAATGAGTTTTTGATTTTTAGAAAATAAATAAAGAAAATGGGCTTAGACTGAGACTAGAAAGTGCGACGATTTTGCCCAAATTAAAAGTTTAAAAAGGGTTTTTTAAGAAAAAATAGGAGTCGCCACTTGATATTGACTTAAGTGTACCAAGTCACCTAAAAATGAATTTTTAAAGAAAAAATAGAAAAAACCCTTTTTAAATGACTCAAAGTCTTTGAAAACCAAGAGAAATGGGCTCGGAAGTCACGGTTGAAGAAAGGGAAGGCAGGGATAAAATCCAAGGCACCCTTTCAACCTAGCCAAGGTTAGTTGCGTGATTTATTCAAAAATTTTTTTATTCTAACCTAAAAATTTATCACATTTGGATGTCACTATATGGATGCAAAACCTAAACTTAGGAGGATCTCGAGGGGTCGGAATATGTCTTCAAAGTTTTAATTGGTGCAAATCACATTAATTATGATGCCCAAGAGTGACTCTTTGAAGAGGTCACTAATATACAAAATACGAGACTCGAAGAAAAGAAAATAATAATTATACAAATATACATGACCTAAAGGAATGAATCATAACGGGTACGGGGGGCTAAAATTCGTGTTTTAAATTTTTCCTTTAATAGAGGGAATACGAGCGTGCTAAGGCTAGAGAACCATACTCGTCCATATCCCATATTCGAGGGGTAATTCTCCTAATTTGTGGTCAAGCAAATGATCTAACTTATTTCTAATTTTTCTAAATGAGATGCAAGTCTAACATCATGTCTCAAACACAGGGATAAGGAATATGCATATAGGGGAAATATGGGATAAGGGATATATATATATATATAAATATATATAAGGAAAATGTCATGCAAAAATGAAAAAATCCTAAAAAATAGAAAATATGCAAGAAAATGTAGAGATTGTCATACAAACATGATCTAGCGCGTGGATGGTCTCTAAGAGTCTAGCGTTGGACTAGCCCATGTCTATAAGTTCTCACTAGTCTACTAGTGAGAAATCGAAAAAGAGGCCACAACTAGAGTTGGACTAGTGTGGAATCGAAAAAAGGACCACAACTAGCGTTGGACTAGTGTGGTGACGTCATGCATTTATTATAATCCAATAAATCATATAAAACATAATAAAGCAAATAAACACATAAAACACATAGCACATAAGCATGATATCTGGATGTAAGACCCTAAGAAAGCGAGTAACACGTAAACACACAAGCATGCAAAACACACAAAGCAAATAAAGTAAATAAAGACCTAACTATTACATTTGTGGGCTCTAACTACAATCTAAAGGGGTAAAGAATGAAATGAAATAAAATAATAACCTAACTATTACATCTTGGCATTTAAATGCCTCTCAAATAACCAAAATTAAATTAAAATAAATAAAGTGAATAAAGAAATAAATAAAATAATAAAAAAACATTCAAATAAGCATGCAATTACACACATAAAATCACATATGAGCACATAGGATCAAGTAAAATCAAAATAAAGGAGTAGAGTGTACCTCCCTTGAATTGGTGACCAAATGAAATGGAATTTTTCTGATTTACCCTCCATAACAAAAAAAAAAGTCAAGGCATCACTTTAATTAACAAATAATCACAAGAAATGGAAATAAACACGAAATTGAATCATTCAAAGCATTCAAATGAAAGTAAACAACCCCTATTCAACAAATTAAAACAAGCAAGGACCGGAACCCAATTGAAAGAATTAAAGAAGTTTGAGAGGTCAAATTATTATTATTACTAATATTAAGGGTCTAAATTAAAATAAAATAAAATTAAAGGCTTAAGACGAAACCTACCAAAACCAAATGATAAAATTCATAAAAATAAATCAAAACCCTCTCACCAAACCCCAAACAAACATATTGCCCAAATCTAAACCATTTGTAGAAAAATTCAAATAAAAAAATTATAAATCTATCAAAAATTGTTAAACCTTCAAATTTCATCCCAAAACTCATGAATAATCTGTTCAAAAATCGCATTAAAGCATACCAAAGGAAAATAATGTTTTGAAGGGACAAAATTGATTAATCTTTCCAATTTTCTGGGCCATAGTGAAATAAAGGAAAACTTGAGGGGTTAAAATGTAAATTTTTTATTTATTTACATGCAAGCTACGAAGAAGATTGCTTCTCGTGAAGCTTTCCTGCAACTTTTCTTTTCTGTTACGAACTACAACAGCGGCAACCGCACACAACATCAAAACATCATTTGATCTTGCATTAAAAGGGCAAAAATGAAGCCTTTTTCAAGTAACGCAAATTAAGCCAACAGTGTAGCAAAATAACACAAGATTCAAAGTCTAACACAAGACCATGCAACCCAACGAATCCATCATATTTTTGCAACTTCAGAAATTTATTCAACGCAGGAAAACAGCAATGAACTTCAGTGAAACCCGCAGATCCATCAGCTAACCCCACAGGAACCTCAACCCAACAAGAAATCATACAATGACACAAGATCAAAGATTCAACAATCCCCTTTTCCCCTACCAGATTCGCAAAGCAAAACAGATATCTTCTATTCATGGATTCCAAAGTTTCGTAACAATAACGCTGATCGGGAGCTAAAACTTGCAAAGATAACAAAACCAAACATTCATAGATAATGGCCTTCACAATATCTTCTAAGTCTTATCATCTCTTAACCAAACAAGATACATCATCTCAGTAAACTCCTTGGACCAGCACTATAACTTGTGAAGTCATAACCCGAGGGTTCTTTTTGATGAATTTAATTGTTGGATTTGAACTGGAATGAGCAAGGAAAAAGATTAAGAGTTACCTGAGGATGAATCTTAGATAAGATAAGAGCCAATGGAGTGATCAGAGGCTGTTTCCGAAGGAATTTACGCAGATTTGCGGATGCACAAGTGGAGCTAAGCTGCGGATTTGGGGACCCAGTTCGAGGGCTTTATTGAAACTTTTTGTGGAAACTTCCTGAAGAAAACTTTCTTTATTGATTCCCTAATTTACACAGAAATCAAAATATAATCAAACCAAGCTACCGGGGAAGAGGAAATTGGGTCGCAAGATGGCCCAAAAACCAGCTTGTTCCAAGAGGGTTTCTGCAAATATTTCTGTTTCTTCTTTTTTGTCTTTCTTTTCGTGTTTCTTTCTGTTTTTTTTCTCTCTAATCCTCCCAGATTTCCCCCCTTTCTCCTTTCTTTCTCTCTTCCTCTCTTCCTTCCTCCCTTTCTCCCTTTCCTTCTCTGCCCGAAAGCTCTCTCTCTCTTGCTTGGTTTTCTTTTTTTTCTTTTTTTTTTTTACCTGCCGAAAACCTGTTTTCCTCCTCTTCCTTTTCTTTCTTTTTCTGAAGCTTTTTACTCTCTTTGCAAACTCTCTCTTCAACCACCACCTTCTCCCAATCTCCTTTCTCCCTCTCTCGATTTCCCTTTCTTTTTTCCTTCTTCCTTTCTCTTTTCTTGCTCCCAGCCGAAACCCTCATTTTTTTCCTCTTTCGTTCTTTCTTTTTCTTGCTCTATCCCCAGATTCTTCCTTTGCTCTCTCTACCAAACCTTTTGCTTATTTCTCCCTTTCTTTCCCCTTTCTTACTCAGCTCCTCTCTCAGTTTCCTTCGCAGCCCTCTTCCTTTGCCACCTCTCTTCCCAACTCTCGGTCCGCTCCCTTTTTCCTGCTTCGCCCGTAACCTCTCCAAGCTTTTTCTGTTTGTTTTTCCAGATTTCCTTCTTCCTCCCAAAGCTCCTCACCAGCTCTTTTCTCTTGCTCCAGCCCTACAGCTTCCTCTCCCCTTTCTTCCTCTCGCTTGGTTTTCTTTTTTTCCTTTTTCTCCAACCCCAAAGCCCGTAGCTTTTTCTTCTTGCCCCCAAACATCCATTTTTTCCAGATTCTTTCCCCTTGTTCTCGTAGCTCTTTCCTTTTGTTTTCAGCTTTTCTCCAAAAATTCCCAAATCAACAAGTGTCATCCTACTCATCTAGCAAGTGTTGTGATGTCAAAAGAAAAAAAAAAGCCACTTATCTATTGCCTACATTATACACTTAGCTAGTTTGCATATGTTCCAAATATTTTCCCTTTTTTCAATTTTTGTTTTCCAAAACCAATTTAGGATAAATAACAAATGTACATTCCCCCCCCCCCTTTTTTTGATTTTATCTGGCAAATATTCATTTTATTTTATTTAAAAACAAAAATTGAAAAGATAAAAAGATTAGAATTTTTGTAAGAATTTTCTTTTTCCGAAATTTTAATGCAAAAATGTTTTTTTTAAAAGAAAAAATGATGAACTTTAATGTACCAAAATAAAAAACAAACACTAATTACTATTTTGCAAACTTAATCAATTAAAACTAAAATAATAAGATGAAAACAAGAATAAATAATAACAAAATAAAAATAAAGCTAAAAGAATAAAACTATAATTGAATTAAATAATCATTCAAATTTTGGTGTCTACAGGCAATAACACTTACAACCTTAGATATATATAATCATGGACATCAACTGCCCATACAATCTCTAAATACAGTTGAGGGGTTAAAGTTACGAAATAAAACCAAACAAGCCCGCTACAGAGCTAAGGAGTACCTACGCAAGTAACTAACAAAACTTAAACAAAGTCTATGTCTTCTCCAATTCTCACTTTCACGTTCTCATTCTTGTAAGGAAAACAAATTGCATGGAATGAGCTAGAATGTAACAGCCCCACCTCCCCCTAAGGCGAACCAGAGGGTTCGGCGGGCCGCCTGCCCAGCTCTCGCCGGGACTCAGTCGTTCACTAAAGTCCTCAAATAAATTACAAGAATAAACCTCAAATATTACAATATAAATCTCCAATATACATCAAATTCTCAAAAAAATAATTACATATCAAAAGCGAAGCGTCCATGCTTCCACTGCGCCACTCTCATCCATGATCCAACTATTATACAAGAGGAAGTCCAAATTCAAAGTACACATGAGATAATTCATCCGATCACAGGAATAAGTACTACAAGCCTTCCTTCGCCTTGAGCCCTGTGGAGGGGAATAAAATATTTTTGGGGTGAGCTAGAAGCTCAGCGAGTAACCAGAAAAAAATAGTAGTCAAATCGGTTTCACAATAGTTCATTTCAATGATGTCATAAATCAAATGATAAGTCCAGAAACAATTACGACATTTACAAAACATTAAATATGGAGTATCAATAATTCAAGAAACATGTACAATGGAAAGCGATAGTAACATTCATGAAAAAGATACGTTCGTTCTCCTGTCATTTCCTTTTCTTTTTTCTCATTTGAAATTGCATCATTTTCCACCAACCTCCACCAACCTACAAAGGTAATACTCGAGTATACCAAACGTTCACCCAGGTCCCTAATCGCCCGACCGAGTCCGCTTCTGGCTCGAGACGACCGGTAACAAGGGGCAATGGCCAGTTCAGCCCAAAAAGGCTTACATTCATGCGCAAGTAGCATTTAATCATTAATCATGAAAATTTCACATTTATTTAGGTTGAGTGCGATAAAGTACACACTCGCCCAGAAAACTCGTTTTAACAATCATTGAAAGCACTTAATACATTATCAATCCATAATAACAAGCCAATTAGTCAAGGAAATATATCAAACAAGGAACGCTCTCATATAAGCACGCATGATATGCAAGAAAACAGTTCAAAAGTAACTTTGGAAACAGTTCAGAAGTAACTTTGGAAACAGTTCAAAAGTAAATAATGCAAGAAACGTTTCACAAGTACTTTGGAAATAGTTTAGGGTCACTCACCTCCATGGCTCAGAAACCATCCATCATATATCATTGCCTTGCTCAAATCCAAGTCTTAGATCACAAACTCAAGGCAAACAAGTCCTTTAAAAGTTCGGACAGCCCTTCCCCTGAATTTGCTAACTTTTCCGGCCATCACGGCTTCATTATTTCCTCATTCCAACCCAAAGGTACACACACAACAACAAGTTCATCCAATAACCATTCAGCAAGCTCCAAGTAGTACTAGTACAAGTCAAGCTAGGGAAAAGTCCGGAAATGAAAATTAAGCTCAAAACCAGAAAAATAGTTTTGACGTCATTTTGCGGTAATGGTACCAAAGGCACTACGATGGTCGGATGAAGGTGCAAGACCCACCGTTTCGAAGCTAAGGAACAGTGCTACAACAATGTAGAAGGTCACTCAGTCCAATTCCCAGTACAACTAGGTCAAATATGCAAAATACCAAACCAGAACCGTAATTGCAGGTTTACAAATTACACTATGCTGTAATTAGTCCAACTCAGTCTAAACAGGTCCAAATGCAGAAATTCCAAAGGCATATGGTAGCTAGGACATCAAGATACATTTCATCAGAAGACCTAAACAACCAAATCCAAAACAATTCCAGTCAAAACAACCAATTTCAGACGCAGTTCTTACATCCTGATGAACCCAGAACAGCAACAGTAAATTCGGCTTATCTCATTCTACACTACTCCAATTGCCCTGAAATTTTACAGGCACCTTTAAAATATCAATACCTACAACTTTCATGTTTTAAGCCAAGGCCAATTCGGCCTCTAACCATAAGATACAAAACCGGACAGAATTGGGGATATAAAACCCTAACTTTCTCAAATTCCTTCCAAACCCAAAATTGGTTGCAATTATCTATCATATACACCTACTAGAGTCATTACCCTTCATTACCAACCATCATAGATAACCACAACATCATGATCACATTAAACCAGAAAATTCATCAATAAAATAAAAACTTCACCAATTCATCTCAAACCAAGAAATAAACCACAAATTTCAGCACTTTAGCTACCACTAAGCACAACTTAAGCTTCATTAAGTGTAGGAGGAAGTTCAATCACCACTCACCTAGTAAACAAGAGAGGGAGAGTTGTTGGACACCTTAGCTTCCCAAAACACTTCACCAAACCACTTACTAGCACCAAATGGAAAGATTTTATGGAGTAGAAACACGATCAAGTGGTTGGATGATTACACTCAAGCAAGATGGAAGCAAGAATCTTGGAGAGTTTTTCTTTCTTCTTAGCTAGAGAGGGCCGGCCACAAAGGTGAAAGAAAGAGTGAATTTTTGGTAAATTTTGAGATATTTAATCAATTGGTAAGAAAGGTCAAAAGTCAAATAAGTGACCACAACTCTTAAGGTGACACTTGTCACTTCATTAATGCATTCCTATCCTTCTTTTTTTCCTCTTCACATCAATCACTTCACCTCCTCTATTTATCTCTTAACACCCGATAAAATTTCACCCAGTATCCGAAACTTAACCTTATTGGCCGAATTTTTCCGAACTTTTCGCACTAGTGGGTCCCACGTCCGTTATATATCCGTAATTTTTCAAAAAAACTATCCAATACTAGAAAAATCATCTAAAAATTATATTTACTCATAAAATTCACCAGGATAAATTTCCTAAGCCAGAAAATGCAGAAAACATGCAATTAAAGGGGAAAAACCCTAGGAAAATTATTAGGAATTTACGGGTTCTCACACTCATACTTTTCGGGGCGTCACAATCTCCCTCCTTAAAAGAATGTCGTCCTCGACATTCCATTCTTGTAACCAATCAGATCGAGATATCCCGCAAAAAATCACTAAGTGCAAACCAACCAACAGTCCGGCTCCTTAACGTTCAAGCCTAGGATAACACTACAGAGATCTGAAGGCCTAAAGCTCTGATACCAACTGTAACAGCCCCACCTCCCCCTAAGGCGAACCAGAGGGTTCGGCGGGCCGCCTGCCCAGCTCTCGCCGGGACTCAGTCGTTCACTAAAGTCCTCAAATAAATTACAAGAATAAACCTCAAATATTACAATATAAATCTCCAATATACATCAAATTCTCAAAAAAATAATTACATATCAAAAGCGAAGCGTCCATGCTTCCACTGCGCCACTCTCATCCATGATCCAACTATTATACAAGAGGAAGTCCAAATTCAAAGTACACATGAGATAATTCATCCGATCACAGGAATAAGTACTACAAGCCTTCCTTCGCCTTGAGCCCTGTGGAGGGGAATAAAATATTTTTGGGGTGAGCTAGAAGCTCAGCGAGTAACCAGAAAAAAATAGTAGTCAAATCGGTTTCACAATAGTTCATTTCAATGATGTCATAAATCAAATGATAAGTCCAGAAACAATTACGACATTTACAAAACATTAAATATGGAGTATCAATAATTCAAGAAACATGTACAATGGAAAGCGATAGTAACATTCATGAAAAAGATACGTTCGTTCTCCTGTCATTTCCTTTTCTTTTTTCTCATTTGAAATTGCATCATTTTCCACCAACCTCCACCAACCTACAAAGGTAATACTCGAGTATACCAAACGTTCACCCAGGTCCCTAATCGCCCGACCGAGTCCGCTTCTGGCTCGAGACGACCGGTAACAAGGGGCAATGGCCAGTTCAGCCCAAAAAGGCTTACATTCATGCGCAAGTAGCATTTAATCATTAATCATGAAAATTTCACATTTATTTAGGTTGAGTGCGATAAAGTACACACTCGCCCAGAAAACTCGTTTTAACAATCATTGAAAGCACTTAATACATTATCAATCCATAATAACAAGCCAATTAGTCAAGGAAATATATCAAACAAGGAACGCTCTCATATAAGCACGCATGATATGCAAGAAAACAGTTCAAAAGTAACTTTGGAAACAGTTCAGAAGTAACTTTGGAAACAGTTCAAAAGTAAATAATGCAAGAAACGTTTCACAAGTACTTTGGAAATAGTTTAGGGTCACTCACCTCCATGGCTCAGAAACCATCCATCATATATCATTGCCTTGCTCAAATCCAAGTCTTAGATCACAAACTCAAGGCAAACAAGTCCTTTAAAAGTTCGGACAGCCCTTCCCCTGAATTTGCTAACTTTTCCGGCCATCACGGCTTCATTATTTCCTCATTCCAACCCAAAGGTACACACACAACAACAAGTTCATCCAATAACCATTCAGCAAGCTCCAAGTAGTACTAGTACAAGTCAAGCTAGGGAAAAGTCCGGAAATGAAAATTAAGCTCAAAACCAGAAAAATAGTTTTGACGTCATTTTGCGGTAATGGTACCAAAGGCACTACGATGGTCGGATGAAGGTGCAAGACCCACCGTTTCGAAGCTAAGGAACAGTGCTACAACAATGTAGAAGGTCACTCAGTCCAATTCCCAGTACAACTAGGTCAAATATGCAAAATACCAAACCAGAACCGTAATTGCAGGTTTACAAATTACACTATGCTGTAATTAGTCCAACTCAGTCTAAACAGGTCCAAATGCAGAAATTCCAAAGGCATATGGTAGCTAGGACATCAAGATACATTTCATCAGAAGACCTAAACAACCAAATCCAAAACAATTCCAGTCAAAACAACCAATTTCAGACGCAGTTCTTACATCCTGATGAACCCAGAACAGCAACAGTAAATTCGGCTTATCTCATTCTACACTACTCCAATTGCCCTGAAATTTTACAGGCACCTTTAAAATATCAATACCTACAACTTTCATGTTTTAAGCCAAGGCCAATTCGGCCTCTAACCATAAGATACAAAACCGGACAGAATTGGGGATATAAAACCCTAACTTTCTCAAATTCCTTCCAAACCCAAAATTGGTTGCAATTATCTATCATATACACCTACTAGAGTCATTACCCTTCATTACCAACCATCATAGATAACCACAACATCATGATCACATTAAACCAGAAAATTCATCAATAAAATAAAAACTTCACCAATTCATCTCAAACCAAGAAATAAACCACAAATTTCAGCACTTTAGCTACCACTAAGCACAACTTAAGCTTCATTAAGTGTAGGAGGAAGTTCAATCACCACTCACCTAGTAAACAAGAGAGGGAGAGTTGTTGGACACCTTAGCTTCCCAAAACACTTCACCAAACCACTTACTAGCACCAAATGGAAAGATTTTATGGAGTAGAAACAAGATCAAATGGTTGGATGATTACACTCAAGCAAGATGGAAGCAAGAATCTTGGAGAGTTTTTCTTTCTTCTTAGCTAGAGAGGGCCGGCCACAAAGGTGAAAGAAAGAGTGAATTTTTGGTAAATTTTGAGATATTTAATCAATTGGTAAGAAAGGTCAAAAGTCAAATAAGTCAAATAAGTGACCACCACTCTTAAGGTGACACTTGTCACTTCATTAATGCATTCCTATCCTTCTTTTTTTCCTCTCACATCAATCACTTCACCTCCTCTATTTATCTCTTAACACCCGATAAATTTCACCCAGTATCCGAAACTTAACCTTATTGGCCGAATTTTTCCGAACTTTTCGCACTAGTGGGTCCCACGTCCGTTATATATCCGTAATTTTTCAAAAACTATCCAATACTAGAAAAAATCATCTAAAAATTATATTTACTCATAAAATTCACCAGGATAAATTTCCTAAGCCAGAAAATGCAGAAAACATGCAATTAAAGGGGAAAAACCCTAGGAAAATTATTAGGGAATTTACGGGTTCTCACACTCATACTTTTCGGGGCGTCACAATCTCCCCTCCTTAAAAGAATGTCGTCCTCGACATTCCATCTTGTACCAATCAAGTCGAGATATCCCGCAAAAATCACTAAGATTGCAAACCAAACCCACAGTCCGGCATCCTAACTTCAAGCCTAGGATACACTACAGAGATCTGAAGCCTAAGCTCTGATACCAACTGTAACAGCCCCACCTCCCCCTAAGGCGAACCAGAGGGTTCGGCGGGCCGCCTGCCCAGCTCTCGCCGGGACTCAGTCGTTCACTAAAGTCCTCAAATAAATTACAAGAATAAACCTCAAATATTACAATATAAATCTCCAATATACATCAAATTCTCAAAAAAATAATTACATATCAAAAGCGAAGCGTCCATGCTTCCACTGCGCCACTCTCATCCATGATCCAACTATTATACAAGAGGAAGTCCAAATTCAAAGTACACATGAGATAATTCATCCGATCACAGGAATAAGTACTACAAGCCTTCCTTCGCCTTGAGCCCTGTGGAGGGGAATAAAATATTTTTGGGGTGAGCTAGAAGCTCAGCGAGTAACCAGAAAAAAATAGTAGTCAAATCGGTTTCACAATAGTTCATTTCAATGATGTCATAAATCAAATGATAAGTCCAGAAACAATTACGACATTTACAAAACATTAAATATGGAGTATCAATAATTCAAGAAACATGTACAATGGAAAGCGATAGTAACATTCATGAAAAAGATACGTTCGTTCTCCTGTCATTTCCTTTTCTTTTTCTCATTTGAAATTGCATCATTTTCCACCAACCTCCACTAACCTACAAAGGTAATACTCGAGTATACCAAACGTTCACCCAGGTCCCTAATCGCCCGACCGAGTCCGCTTCTGGCTCGAGACGACCGGTAACAAGAGGCAATGGCCAGTTCAGCCCAAAAAGGCTTACATTCATGCGCAAGTAGCATTTAATCATTAATCATAAATTTCACATTATTTTAGGTTGAGTGCGATAAAGTACACACTCGCCAGAAAACTCCGGTTTTTTAACAATCATTGAAGGCACTTAATACATTCAATCCATAATAACAACCAATTATCAAGGAAATATATCAAACAAGGAACACTTTCATATAAGCACGCATGATATGCAAGAAAACAGTTCAAAAGTAGCTTTGGAAACAGTTCAAAAGTAAATAATGTAAGAAACATTTCACAAGTACTTTGGAAATAGTTAGGGTCACTCACCTCCATGGCTCAGAAACCATCCATCATATATCATTGCCTTGCTCAAATCCGAGTCTTAGATCACAACTCAATGCAAACAAATCCCTTCAAAGTTCGGACAGCACTTCCCCTAAATTCTTTACTTTTCCAGCCATCAAGGCTTCATTATTTCCTCAGCCAGTCCCAAAGGTACACACACAACAACAAGTTCATCTAATAGTCATTCAGCAAGTTCCAAGTAGTACTAGTACAAGTCAAACTAGGGAAAAGTCCGGAAATGAAAATTAAGCTCAAAACCAGAAAAATAGTTTTGACGTCATTTTGCGGTAATGGGTACCCAAGGCATACGATGGTCCGGTCTATGAGGTGCAAGGACCCACCGTTTCGAGCTATAGGACAGTGCAGACAACAATGTCGTGGTCACTCAGTCCAAATTCCCAGTTACAACTAGGTCAAATATGCAAAATACCAAACCAGAACCGTAATTGCAGGTTTACAAATTACACTATGCTGTAATTAGTCCAACTCAGTCTAAACAGGTCCAAATGCAGAAATTCCAAAGGCATATGGTAGCTAGGACATCAAGATACATTTCATCAGAAGACCTAAACAACCAAATCCAAAACAATTCCAGTCAAAACAACCAATTTCAGACGCAGTTCTTACATCCTGATGAACCCAGAACAGCAACAGTAAATTCGGCTTATCTCATTCTACACTACTCCAATTGCCCTGAAATTTTACAGGCACCTTTAAAATATCAATACCTACAACTTTCATGTTTTAAGCCAAGGCCAATTCGGCCTCTAACCATAAGATACAAAACCGGACAGAATTGGGGATATAAAACCCTAACTTTCTCAAATTCCTTCCAAACCCAAAATTGGTTGCAATTATCTATCATATACACCTACTAGAGTCATTACCCTTCATTACCAACCATCATAGATAACCACAACATCATGATCACATTAAACCAGAAAATTCATCAATAAAATAAAAACTTCACCAATTCATCTCAACAAGAAAATAAACCACAATTTCAGCCTTTAGCTACCACTAAGCACAACTTAAGTTCATTAAGTGTAGGAGGAAGTTCCAATTCACCACTCACCTAGTTAAACAAGAGAGGGAGGTTGTAGGACACCTTAGCTTCCTTGAACACTTCCACAAAATCACTTACTAGCACCAAATGGAAAGATTTTATGGAGTAGAAACAAGATCAAATGGTTGGATGATTACACTCAAGCAAGATGGAAGCAAGAATCTTGGAGAGTTTTTCTTTCTTCTTAGCTAGAGAGGGCCGGCCACAATGGTGAAGAAAAGAGTGATTTTTGTGGTAATTTTGAGATATTTAATCAATTGGTAAGAAAGGTCAAAAAGTCAAATAAGTCAAATAAGTGACCACCACTCTTAAGGTGGCACTTGTCACTTCATTAATGCATTCCTATCCTTCTTTTTTTCCTCTCACATCAATCACTTCACCTCCTCTATTTATCTCTTAACACCCGATAAATTTCACCCAGTATCCGAAACTTAACCTTATTGGCCGAATTTTTCCGAACTTTTCGCACTAGTGGGTCCCACGTCCGTTATATATCCGTAATTTTTCAAAAACTATCCAATACTAGAAAAATCATCTAAAAATTATATTTACTCATAAAATTCACCAGGATAAATTTCCTAAGCCAGAAAATGCAGAAAACATGCAATTAAAGGGGAAAAACCCTAGGAAAATTATTAGGGAATTTACGGGTTCTCACACTCATACTTTTCGGGGCGTCACAATCTCCCCTCCTTAAAAGAATGTCGTCCTCGACATTCCATCTTGTACCAATCAAGTCGAGATATCCCGCAAAAATCACTAAGATTGCAAACCAAACCCACAGTCCGGCATCCTAACTTCAAGCCTAGGATACACTACAGAGATCTGAAGCCTAAGCTCTGATACCAACTGTAACAGCCCCACCTCCCCCTAAGGCGAACCAGAGGGTTCGGCGGGCCGCCTGCCCAGCTCTCGCCGGGACTCAGTCGTTCACTAAAGTCCTCAAATAAATTACAAGAATAAACCTCAAATATTACAATATAAATCTCCAATATACATCAAATTCTCAAAAAAATAATTACATATCAAAAGCGAAGCGTCCATGCTTCCACTGCGCCACTCTCATCCATGATCCAACTATTATACAAGAGGAAGTCCAAATTCAAAGTACACATGAGATAATTCATCCGATCACAGGAATAAGTACTACAAGCCTTCCTTCGCCTTGAGCCCTGTGGAGGGGAATAAAATATTTTTGGGGTGAGCTAGAAGCTCAGCGAGTAACCAGAAAAAAATAGTAGTCAAATCGGTTTCACAATAGTTCATTTCAATGATGTCATAAATCAAATGATAAGTCCAGAAACAATTACGACATTTACAAAACATTAAATATGGAGTATCAATAATTCAAGAAACATGTACAATGGAAAGCGATAGTAACATTCATGAAAAAGATACGTTCGTTCTCCTGTCATTTCCTTTTCTTTTTTCTCATTTGAAATTGCATCATTTTCCACCAACCTCCACCAACCTACAAAGGTAATACTCGAGTATACCAAACGTTCACCCAGGTCCCTAATCGCCCGACCGAGTCCGCTTCTGGCTCGAGACGACCGGTAACAAGGGGCAATGGCCAGTTCAGCCCAAAAAGGCTTACATTCATGCGCAAGTAGCATTTAATCATTAATCATGAAAATTTCACATTTATTTAGGTTGAGTGCGATAAAGTACACACTCGCCCAGAAAACTCGTTTTAACAATCATTGAAAGCACTTAATACATTATCAATCCATAATAACAAGCCAATTAGTCAAGGAAATATATCAAACAAGGAACGCTCTCATATAAGCACGCATGATATGCAAGAAAACAGTTCAAAAGTAACTTTGGAAACAGTTCAGAAGTAACTTTGGAAACAGTTCAAAAGTAAATAATGCAAGAAACGTTTCACAAGTACTTTGGAAATAGTTTAGGGTCACTCACCTCCATGGCTCAGAAACCATCCATCATATATCATTGCCTTGCTCAAATCCAAGTCTTAGATCACAAACTCAAGGCAAACAAGTCCTTTAAAAGTTCGGACAGCCCTTCCCCTGAATTTGCTAACTTTTCCGGCCATCACGGCTTCATTATTTCCTCATTCCAACCCAAAGGTACACACACAACAACAAGTTCATCCAATAACCATTCAGCAAGCTCCAAGTAGTACTAGTACAAGTCAAGCTAGGGAAAAGTCCGGAAATGAAAATTAAGCTCAAAACCAGAAAAATAGTTTTGACGTCATTTTGCGGTAATGGTACCAAAGGCACTACGATGGTCGGATGAAGGTGCAAGACCCACCGTTTCGAAGCTAAGGAACAGTGCTACAACAATGTAGAAGGTCACTCAGTCCAATTCCCAGTACAACTAGGTCAAATATGCAAAATACCAAACCAGAACCGTAATTGCAGGTTTACAAATTACACTATGCTGTAATTAGTCCAACTCAGTCTAAACAGGTCCAAATGCAGAAATTCCAAAGGCATATGGTAGCTAGGACATCAAGATACATTTCATCAGAAGACCTAAACAACCAAATCCAAAACAATTCCAGTCAAAACAACCAATTTCAGACGCAGTTCTTACATCCTGATGAACCCAGAACAGCAACAGTAAATTCGGCTTATCTCATTCTACACTACTCCAATTGCCCTGAAATTTTACAGGCACCTTTAAAATATCAATACCTACAACTTTCATGTTTTAAGCCAAGGCCAATTCGGCCTCTAACCATAAGATACAAAACCGGACAGAATTGGGGATATAAAACCCTAACTTTCTCAAATTCCTTCCAAACCCAAAATTGGTTGCAATTATCTATCATATACACCTACTAGAGTCATTACCCTTCATTACCAACCATCATAGATAACCACAACATCATGATCACATTAAACCAGAAAATTCATCAATAAAATAAAAACTTCACCAATTCATCTCAAACCAAGAAATAAACCACAAATTTCAGCACTTTAGCTACCACTAAGCACAACTTAAGCTTCATTAAGTGTAGGAGGAAGTTCAATCACCACTCACCTAGTAAACAAGAGAGGGAGAGTTGTTGGACACCTTAGCTTCCCAAAACACTTCACCAAACCACTTACTAGCACCAAATGGAAAGATTTTATGGAGTAGAAACAAGATCAAATGGTTGGATGATTACACTCAAGCAAGATGGAAGCAAGAATCTTGGAGAGTTTTTCTTTCTTCTTAGCTAGAGAGGGCCGGCCACAAAGGTGAAAGAAAGAGTGAATTTTTGGTAAATTTTGAGATATTTAATCAATTGGTAAGAAAGGTCAAAAGTCAAATAAGTCAAATAAGTGACCACCACTCTTAAGGTGACACTTGTCACTTCATTAATGCATTCCTATCCTTCTTTTTTCCTCTCACATCAATCACTTCACCTCCTCTATTTATCTCTTAACACCCGATAAATTTCACCCAGTATCCGAAACTTAACCTTATTGGCCGAATTTTTCCGAACTTTTCGCACTAGTGGGTCCCACGTCCGTTATATATCCGTAATTTTTCAAAAACTATCCAATACTAGAAAAATCATCTAAAAATTATATTTACTCATAAAATTCACCAGGATAAATTTCCTAAGCCAGAAAATGCAGAAAACATGCAATTAAAGGGGAAAAACCCTAGGAAAATTATTAGGGAATTTACGGGTTCTCACACTCATACTTTTCGGGGCGTCACAATCTCCCCTCCTTAAAAGAATGTCGTCCTCGACATTCCATCTTGTACCAATCAAGTCGAGATATCCCGCAAAAATCACTAAGATTGCAAACCAAACCCACAGTCCGGCATCCTAACTTCAAGCCTAGGATACACTACAGAGATCTGAAGCCTAAGCTCTGATACCAACTGTAACAGCCCCACCTCCCCCTAAGGCGAACCAGAGGGTTCGGCGGGCCGCCTGCCCAGCTCTCGCCGGGACTCAGTCGTTCACTAAAGTCCTCAAATAAATTACAAGAATAAACCTCAAATATTACAATATAAATCTCCAATATACATCAAATTCTCAAAAAAATAATTACATATCAAAAGCGAAGCGTCCATGCTTCCACTGCGCCACTCTCATCCATGATCCAACTATTATACAAGAGGAAGTCCAAATTCAAAGTACACATGAGATAATTCATCCGATCACAGGAATAAGTACTACAAGCCTTCCTTCGCCTTGAGCCCTGTGGAGGGGAATAAAATATTTTTGGGGTGAGCTAGAAGCTCAGCGAGTAACCAGAAAAAAATAGTAGTCAAATCGGTTTCACAATAGTTCATTTCAATGATGTCATAAATCAAATGATAAGTCCAGAAACAATTACGACATTTACAAAACATTAAATATGAGTATCAATAATTCAAGAAACATGTACAATGGAAAGCGATAGTAACATTCATGAAAAAGATACGTTCGTTCTCCTGTCATTTCCTTTTCTTTTTTCTCATTTGAAATTGCATCATTTTCCACCAACCTCCACCAACCTACAAAGGTAATACTCGAGTATACCAAACGTTCACCCAGGTCCCTAATCGCCCGACCGAGTCCGCTTCTGGCTCGAGACGACCGGTAACAAGGGGCAATGGCCAGTTCAGCCCAAAAAGGCTTACATTCATGCGCAAGTAGCATTTAATCATTAATCATGAAAATTTCACATTTATTTAGGTTGAGTGCGATAAAGTACACACTCGCCCAGAAAACTCGTTTTAACAATCATTGAAAGCACTTAATACATTATCAATCCATAATAACAAGCCAATTAGTCAAGGAAATATATCAAACAAGGAACGCTCTCATATAAGCACGCATGATATGCAAGAAAACAGTTCAAAAGTAACTTTGGAAACAGTTCAGAAGTAACTTTGGAAACAGTTCAAAAGTAAATAATGCAAGAAACGTTTCACAAGTACTTTGGAAATAGTTTAGGGTCACTCACCTCCATGGCTCAGAAACCATCCATCATATATCATTGCCTTGCTCAAATCCAAGTCTTAGATCACAAACTCAAGGCAAACAAGTCCTTTAAAAGTTCGGACAGCCCTTCCCCTGAATTTGCTAACTTTTCCGGCCATCACGGCTTCATTATTTCCTCATTCCAACCCAAAGGTACACACACAACAACAAGTTCATCCAATAACCATTCAGCAAGCTCCAAGTAGTACTAGTACAAGTCAAGCTAGGGAAAAGTCCGGAAATGAAAATTAAGCTCAAAACCAGAAAAATAGTTTTGACGTCATTTTGCGGTAATGGTACCAAAGGCACTACGATGGTCGGATGAAGGTGCAAGACCCACCGTTTCGAAGCTAAGGAACAGTGCTACAACAATGTAGAAGGTCACTCAGTCCAATTCCCAGTACAACTAGGTCAAATATGCAAAATACCAAACCAGAACCGTAATTGCAGGTTTACAAATTACACTATGCTGTAATTAGTCCAACTCAGTCTAAACAGGTCCAAATGCAGAAATTCCAAAGGCATATGGTAGCTAGGACATCAAGATACATTTCATCAGAAGACCTAAACAACCAAATCCAAAACAATTCCAGTCAAAACAACCAATTTCAGACGCAGTTCTTACATCCTGATGAACCCAGAACAGCAACAGTAAATTCGGCTTATCTCATTCTACACTACTCCAATTGCCCTGAAATTTTACAGGCACCTTTAAAATATCAATACCTACAACTTTCATGTTTTAAGCCAAGGCCAATTCGGCCTCTAACCATAAGATACAAAACCGGACAGAATTGGGGATATAAAACCCTAACTTTCTCAAATTCCTTCCAAACCCAAAATTGGTTGCAATTATCTATCATATACACCTACTAGAGTCATTACCCTTCATTACCAACCATCATAGATAACCACAACATCATGATCACATTAAACCAGAAAATTCATCAATAAAATAAAAACTTCACCAATTCATCTCAAACCAAGAAATAAACCACAAATTTCAGCACTTTAGCTACCACTAAGCACAACTTAAGCTTCATTAAGTGTAGGAGGAAGTTCAATCACCACTCACCTAGTAAACAAGAGAGGGAGAGTTGTTGGACACCTTAGCTTCCCAAAACACTTCACCAAACCACTTACTAGCACCAAATGGAAAGATTTTATGGAGTAGAAACAAGATCAAATGGTTGGATGATTACACTCAAGCAAGATGGAAGCAAGAATCTTGGAGAGTTTTTCTTTCTTCTTAGCTAGAGAGGGCCGGCCACAAAGGTGAAAGAAAGAGTGAATTTTTGGTAAATTTTGAGATATTTAATCAATTGGTAAGAAAGGTCAAAAGTCAAATAAGTCAAATAAGTGACCACCACTCTTAAGGTGACACTTGTCACTTCATTAATGCATTCCTATCCTTCTTTTTTTCCTCTCACATCAATCACTTCACCTCCTCTATTTATCTCTTAACACCCGATAAATTTCACCCAGTATCCGAAACTTAACCTTATTGGCCGAATTTTTTCGAACTTTTCGCACTAGTGGGTCCCACGTCCGTTATATATCCGTAATTTTTCAAAAACTATCCAATACTAGAAAAATCATCTAAAAATTATATTTACTCATAAAATTCACCTGGATAAATTTCCTAAGCCAGAAAATGCAGAAAACATGCAATTAAAGGGAAAAAACCCTAGGAAAATTATTAGGAAATTTACGGGTTCTCACACTCATACTTTTCAGGGCGTCACATAGAAACCCAGTGAGATTTCAAAAAAACATGCAAGTAAACTCGCATACATGATACTATTCACAGGATATCGGAAAACAAGTCATACTCAAGCAGACCATGACATATGGCTCAGTAATCAGGTAACCAGGTAGATCATGCATTCATACACGGTAAAGAACACATTTATGTCAAAAGGATATAGGCTGCTCTCAGGAGCAGGTTCCACAGCTGCTTGTCCGGGGTCCGTTGACTCTCCGTCAACCAAGAAATTATAATGTCCGTAGATCACCACTAAACATCAATTTTCGTCCACCGATCATCCCCCTAACGGATCCGAACACCAAAGAAGTATCCAAGGTTCGTGTTGATCTTGATCCCTATCTTTTGATGTTTACAAAACAAATGGATAGTCCTAATATCTCCTCAAAGATCTTTTCAGCAATGAAGCAAATTAGATTCAAAGATTAAGTACAATTGAAAGAGACAAAGAATGCTGAAGGCTGTCGGACGCTTGTGAAGACAGGATCGGACGTCCGATAATCATTGCGCAACTTCAGACGCATAAAAAACTCCATCACCGGACGTCCGAAGGAAATAAGACATTCCCCCTAACTCACTGACCTCGATCGGACGCAAGCATCGGGCGTCCGATAGGATCCTTCAAACTCGACGAAAGCTGTCGGATACTCACAAAGACAATACCGGACGTCCGATAGAATTGGGATATTCTTTCTAACTCATTGTCTGCTTTCGGACGCAAGCACCGGACGTCCGATAGAATTGAAAAAAATCTCTTAAACTCACTGCCTGCTGTCGGACGCAAGAAACCAGACTACCGGACGTCCGATACTCCCAACGGCTAGTTGACTTTTCAGTTACTTTCTATCTGTTGGAAGTATTAATGAAGCACTTTGTTGGTCTTCTATAAATAGAGCATGGTCAGAAACTTCAAACAACTTTTGCACACTGAAGATACAAAAGATCTAGAGTGATTTTAGTGAGAAAATACTCTTCAAGGAAGATTTGTAGTCTTGGTGGTGTGAAATTCGTTGTAAGCTTTTCATTTGTGAGTGAATACTTCAATAGTGTAGCTCTGTGAGGGTTGTCCTGATGGATAGTAAAACTTCCAAACTTGACCGAGTGGAGCTTAGGGCAAGGAGAAACTGAACCTTCCTTTGTACACAAGATTGGTTGTATTTCATCAATTTGAAGAAGTTTGTTTGAATTGATTTACAAGCTTAACAGGAGTTTGGTAGTCAATTGGTTTGTAATTCCGTTCTTCTCATTTACTTATTATTATGTTGTGATCTTTAAATTGCTTATCTCTTCTACTTCTCTCAAGTGATATTTTTCATTCATTGATTAATATATGTTGTGTGATAACTTAAAAAAGAGGGTAAATTTCATTTTGAGCAAAAAAGTGCCCATAACTTGATTAGCTTTTTAATCAACCTAATTCACCCCCCTCTTAGGTTGTCTTCGATCCTGACAATTGGTATCAGAGCTTGGTCTCCTAGAAATTAAGCTCAATCGGTTTAGGAGTAAAAATGACAACCAACAATGCCATATTTTTTTAAGGACAATCTGTTATTAGACCACCTATATTTAATGGGTCAAATTATGTGAGTTGGAAAGAAAGAATGATTATTTTCTTGCAATCGATTGATATTAAATTGTGGTTTATTGTTAATGAAGGTCCATATGATGCCTCTATAGCAGATGATATTACTCATAGACCAAGACCAAAAACTAGAAATGAATTGACTGCAGTTGATAGAGCTCATCTCACCTTAAATGCAAAAGCATGAATGTGTTATATAATGCTTTAGACTCAAATGAATCTATTAGAGTCAAGGGTTGCAAACCAACTAAAGAAATTTGGGACAAACTGAAAGAAATTCATGAAGGTAGCGAGAATGTTAGAGAACAAAAGAAATCTATCTTAGTTACTAAATATGAGTTGTTTAAGATGGAATGTCATGAAAATATTGATCAAATGTATTGTAAATTCAATGATCTCATTAAAGATTTAGAAGTGTTGGAAAAGGAATACTCTCTAGGTGAGAAAAATAGAAAAATCCTGAATGCCTTATCCAAAGATTGGGAAAATAAAGTGACTGCTATTGAGGAGGCTAAAGATTTGAATACTATGCCTATTGAATCACTTATTAATTCTCTGACCTCTTATGAGCTGAAACTTAAGACTAAGGTACAAGAGGAAGAAGATGCAAAGGTAAGAAGGAGCATTGCTCTAAAAGCATCTCAAGATGAAGGTGATTGAACCTTCTTGGATGGAGAGGATGTGGAAGTTGATGACAGTGATCTTGCTCTCATTACAAGAAGTTTCAAGAGAATTCTCAACAAAAGGAGATTTAGAATAGGAGGACCTAGCAATTCAGATTCCAATCAATTCAACAATACAAGAAACAAAGGAAAGTATGAGGAGTATGAGGCCAACAAAAAATAAGGTGACAAATGCTATGAATGTGGCCAACTTGGACATTACATAAGTGAGTACCCAATGAAGAAGAAGAAAGTTGAAAGAAAACCAAGATTCAACAACTTCCAATTCACATGGAATGAGTGCAACTCCGATGGTGAATTTGAAGAGGAAGAAGAATCTGCTCAATTGGCTTTTATGGCCATTGAAGATTATGAGGTAACGACTTTTAACCCTCAATTTGAAATTGATGATGATCTTGAATCTTTCATTAAAAAGTTGCATGATAGTTTGAAAGAATCTTATACTAAAAACAAGGAATTAAAACGCAAAATTAGTTTTCTTTTTCAGCATAATACACGCCTTTTTCAAGAAAACAAGAAGCTGAAAACTGAAAATGATTTCTTGAAAATGAATGAGATTGATTTACAAAATAAACTTGATAGAAAAACAAGGATTTGTGAAATGTTCAAAGAGGAACAAGGTGATTTGAAAAGAAGAATGGATAATTTAAATGAATTTCTCCAATATAAGAAACAAAACTGCTTTCAACGAAATGGAACAAAGTCTTATCTTGGCACTTATGAGAAGAAGATAAATTCTGGTGCAAATGATTTTGCTGTTTATAAGAAAAGACAAATGAGATTTATTAAACCTGTTTATGCAATTAATTCGTTGGTTATTTGTAATTTTTGTTGTCAAAAAGGTCACATGAAAAGTAATTGCTATGTGAGGAAAAACATGAGAAGAGACATGAAATGCATGTGGATAGTTAGACATGATACTAACTCTCAAGAACCCAAAAATTAATGGGTACCAAATATTAGTTCTTGAACTCTTGGGTAGGTGAATTTGGTGAACATCATTAAAGAATCAAAGTGGTTCATAGACAGTGATTGCTCAAGACATATGACCGATGATCCATCACACTCAAGTCAAAGTTTAGTTTCAATTCTCTGTGATATATTGGTATATTGGTGATTGCTATATTCTGGTATCATTTCTCTGTTATTGTTTGAAATATTGGATTCTCTATTATTGTATGGTTGCTGGTTTTTACTCTCATCTTATGATGACAAAAAGGGAGAGAAATAGATGATATGTGAAAGGGGGAGTTTTTCTAAGATTATAAGTTTGGCTCTTAAAAATTTTTCATGCAATGAGTGAGGGGGAGCTTATGATCATATGCTTAATCTTTTTCTTTCTTCCATCCATTGTTTTGTCATCATCAAAAAGGGGGAGAATGTTGATCTTGATCCCTATGTTTTGATGTTTACAAAATAAATGGATAGTACTAATATCTTCTCAGCAATGAAGCAAATCAGATTCAAAGATTAAGTACAATTGAAAGAGACAAAGAATGTTGAAAACTGTCGGACGCTTGTGAAGACAGGATTGGACGTCCGATAATCATTGCGTAACTTCGGACGTATAAAAAACTCCATCACCGGACGTCCGAAGGAAATAAGACATTCCCCTTAATTCACTGATCTCGATCAGACGCAAGCATCGGACGTCCGATAGGATTCTTCAAACTCGACGAAAGCTGTCGGACGCTCACAAAGACAATACCGAACGTCCGATAGAATTGAAATATTCTTTCTAACTCATTGTATGCTTTCAGACGCAAGCACCGGACGTCCAATAGAATTGAAGAAAATCTCTTAAACTCACTGTCTGCTATCTGACGCAAGAAACCAGACTACCGGACGTCCGATACTCCCAACGGCTAGGCTAGTTGACTCTTCAGCTACTTTCTATCCGTTAGAAGCATTAATGAAGCACTTTCTTGGTCTCCTATAAATAGAGCATGGTCAGAAACTTCAAACAACTTTTGCACACTGAAAATACAAAAGATCTATAGTGATTTTAGTGAAAAAATACTCTTCAAGGAAGATTTGTAGTCTTGATAGTGTGAAATTCGTTGTAAGTTTTTCATTTGTGAGTGAATACTTCAATAGTGTAGCTCTGTGAAGATTGTCCTGAGGGATAGTAAAACTTCCTAGTTTGACCGAATGGAGCTTGGGGCAAGAAGGAACTGAACCTTCCTTTGTACACAAGATTGGTTGTATTTGTTGATCAATTTGAAGAAACTTGTTTGAATTGATCTACAAGCTCAAGAGGAGTTTGGTAGTCAATTGGTTTGCAATTCCTTTCTTCTCATTTATTTATTATTATGTTGCGATCTTTAAATTGCTTATCTCTTCTACTTCTCTCAAGTGATATTGTTCATTCATTGATTAATATATATTGTGTGATCACTTAGAAAAGAGGGTAAATTTCATTTTGAGCAAAAAAGTGTCCATAACTTGATTAGCTTTTTAATCAACCTAATTCACTCCCCTCTTAGGTTGTCTTCGATCCTTACAGTTCGTCGATCTCCTCGTCCAAACCCTTGCCGGCTCGGTTCGACCAACTAGCCCTGAGTTAGGCTTATAGCACCAGATATTCAGGTATTCAAGATCTGGCTTATAGCCCAAAGTACTCAGGTATTCAAGAGTGGAGTCGTTGGTTGTTTTCCAATGCTTACGCAGTTAATGATTGGAGACGTTAGTTGTCATTTAACGCTCCATATTCAGAGATATCAGAGTTCAAGTCATGAATTCCAGTCAGTAGTAAACAGGTTAGGAACTTGTCCTTTACTTAAGGTTGCCCAACTTATCCGACCGCTCTGAGGCTGGTCTAAAGCAAGAGGTCCAATGAGGGTTTAGTTCAGCTGTTTCTGACCTACATTCACGCATATGCATGAGTAACCCAAGTTTTCATTTAACCGACATCTCGGATAAGGGTCCAAGGGCCTAGTTCAACCGCTGTAAGAAGAATACAATCGGTCTACAATTCAACCGCTGCAAGAGCAATGCAGCCCGGTCTACAGTTCCATGCACATAAACATACAAGTTCGCACGCACGATTAATTATTTCAAGTTCACGAAGGTTGAGTGCATATAAAGGCACACTCGCCTAGACAAGATCAAGTCACAAGTAAGCTCAGCATATCATGTTTTCAAGCATTTCAAGTCCAGATACAGGTTACATGTAAATTAAATTGTTGGTACAGGCATGAACAAGTTATCAAAAGTTTAGTCGAGTTAGGTCAAGTGCGATAAAGTACACACTTACCTATGAAATGACAAATCATGTGCCTAAAATTTCTAGCAACAATGAGCACGAAGCATTTAGTTTGAACACTCACCAATCAATTGCAACCCTTTACTTTAACCCTGGTTCGTCCTCTTGAACTCTCTCGAGTCCTGTGGTTATATACTATATTAAAAGACTAACAATACAAAGCCAAAATACATGAAGAAATTGAGGTTTTAAAACTTCGTTTAGAAAATGCATCAATTTACAAGTTTTATGCCCGTATAACCTATCAAATATAATATTTTCTTGTTACAATCGAGGAGAATACCTCATGTGCTTACTAAATCAACGTTGCAAAAGTCATTTGGAGCACAAGAGCATCGATTATAGTCAAACGTTTGAAGAAATTAGAAAAAGACTTTCAAAATACAAAGTTGGAAATTGTCTGACCTAAAATGATTTGAAAAAACTCATTTATTTTCATTTGAACCTCAATTCCACTCATAAAACCAAGCTCAAAATGGTTTAACAACTCCAACTTAAAGTTGGAACTGGAAGCAAGAACAACTTTTGAAGAATAGAATTTTCTCCAGTTTTGCGCGATGCTATTAGAAAAATCATATCTCAAGCTTCTTAAGTCCAAAATTTATAAACTTTATATCATTGGAAAATAAATTCAAAGGATTATAATTCCCCAGAAGATACATTTGTAAGATTCTATCCACAAGTTAGTCAAATTCCAACCTCAAATTGCTGCTTCATCTAGTAGAAAGACAGAGCAGGTGTGAAAATTCAGTCAAATTTGGAAAATCACCAATATTCATAGGAATTGAGAAAATTTCTGAAATTTTCATAGTACAAATTATTCTGAATCTAGTTTCAAATACAACAAGAAGAACTCAATTTAGATTTTTCTACACCAAGATATAATAGATTTCTCAAGACTGCTCAGAGTCTCCTGCAGAAAAAAAAATTTTCAGCAGCACTTCCCCTTATTTTCCCTAATTTCCAGCCATTTTCAAGGCTTCATTCTCACCACAAAACAGCCTCAAATCAAGCATATACATACCAGGCCAACAAGCATAATCTTAGCCAGCAATTTGGGAAAAATACCAACGAAAACTCTTTCGTTTCAACCAAAATGCAACACATAAACTAAGATTAGAGGTTTACCAAGCATCTTAAGCAAGTTCATCACAAAAACAGCCCACAATTAAAAGTAGTAAGCTGTCCCAAAATTCTGACAGCATTACCCCTATTTTATCCTCAACTTCATCTCCAAATCCAACACACAATTTCATGGCCAAATCATCCAAATCAAGACCACAAATGATAGGCTATAAAAGCTACTGATTTCAGACCATAAAGCCACTAAAATGGACAGGTATTCATCTCACATAGCATCACATCTAGGCTGGCTAGCAAGCACAATTCATCTCTACAAGCTGAAATTGCTAAAATGAAGCCAAAATAACATCTAAAAGCTAGAAAATTCACATGGCAAAACTACTAGATTAGACCCAAACTCAAAGTAGCATATCAAGGCTGAACTTTCTCATTTAAAGTTGGAATTGACAAACCAAAGCTGGAAATTCACATAGCAAGGCTAAAACTTCATACTAAAGCTGGAAATTTCTCAAGGCACTGCTAAAGTTCCATAGCAAAGCTGGAAATAATATCTCAAAGCTGGAAATACTCAATCGAAGCTGGAAATTTCATTAAAACTCCACAAAACCATGCAATATTCCATAAACGGGCTTCCTTAAACTTCTTTTGCTTCCTACCACAAATAAACTTAAAGATAAGGGAAGAAAGCTAATATTTCTAGCCAAATCCATCTCTTTACCTCCAACCCAAGGATAGCAGCAAATCAAGTAGATGGCTAGGCTTTCTTCCTCCTAAGACTCCATCAAGAGCTTCCCTCCAAGCCTAGCTCAAGATCAATCGGTGTGGATTAGGGTTGGTGTTGGGATTTCTCATGGATTGAGCAAGAAATCAAGGCTAGAAATTGGTTTCTTTTCTCTCCTTTTCTCTCTCAATATTTCGGCCATCAAGAGGAAAGAAAGCTTGAGTTTTGTGGTGAAATGGAAGCTACTCCAAAGTAAAGACAAAACTAATCTTAGTCAAAGTCTTGGTCCAAAATTAGGTAGTTGATTGACACTTGTGAAGGCAAGAAATAATGTCCATTTATTGACCAAAATATCACTCTTTTTCTCCTTCAAAAATTCAGCCAAGACAAGGAAGAAATGAAGGAAAAATGGTGATGGAATGATAGCTTAGTCTTGGTCAAGTCACATTCAAACTTTGTAGGCTTGTTGACAATTGGCAATAAAAGGAGAAATGTCTATCACTTTGTCTGTCTTGTATTTTTGTTTTAACTTATGATTCACTAATAATCTGTAGAAGACACCTCAAAGAAATTTAGTTCATAAGTTGGTCCAAATTGAGCCGTAAGCTACTACAACATTCCAGTTTTTACTTGTGCAGGGCAGAATTTTCAGTCAACTTTGCCGATTTTCTGATATTTATAGAAATTGAATCAAACTTTTATTTCTATACCGTAGGAAGCCCTATGAGTCTAGTTTCAAATGCAATAAACGGAACTCAATTCAGATTTTCCTATACGAAGTTATAGCCAATTTTCCAAAACTGCGCAGAGCTTCCTGCGAAAATTTCTAGATTTTCTTACAACTTGAGAAAATGAAACTTTTCTTAACAAAATTTCACTCCCTTGGCTCAAATTCAACCATTAAAGCAATCAAGAATTTAACGCAAGTAAGTTCAAATAAGAACTATAAAGACAAGTAAAATTTTGGGCCCTTACATCTACGTAGCAGAGTTCTATATGAATTATGATTGGGATGTAGGTCGCTTGAAGGGCTTTCTGCCAATTGATTTGCTAAATATCATATCAAAGCTTCGTTTAGATCTTCACCAAGAGGATAAAATGGTCTGGCTGCCATTTTCTACGGGAGAGTTTTCCATCACTTCTGCATGGAGTGCTATGCGACCAAGGAAGGATCCACTCGTGATTCATCAGATTGTTTGGCATCCGTCACACCCCATTTTTGCGATGAAAATCGTATTTACAAAAGATGTTATTTTTAGTTAAAAAAATAAGTTAAAAAAGGGGCCTAAAATGGAACTTTAAGAAATGCGATAATTTGGGCCCAAAATTTAGTCTAAAAGGGTTTTTAAGAAAAAAATAGGAGTCGCCAGTTGGTATTGAATTTGGGTGTACCAAATCATCCAAAAAATATTTTTTCTAACAAAATTAAAATAAAACATAAATAAAATAAAATAAAATCTTTTTCGACAACTCCAGGTCTTGGAAAACAAGAAAAAAATGAGTTCGAAAGTCACGATTGAAGAAAAGGAAGGCAAAGGTTCGATCGACTCAAACTTAAGGCCACCCTTTCAACCTATCAACCTAGTCTAAACTAGTTGTGAGGTTTAATCAAAATTTTCCTAATTTATCACGTTTGGATGTTTCCTACGTGGATGCAAATCTAAATTTAGAAAATGTCAGAAGGTACAAAATGTCCATTCAAGGATTTATTTGATATCAATCGCATTAATTGCGAAGTCCAAAATAATCCCTTGAAAGGGGTCACGAGTATGCATAAATGAAATTTAAAGAAAAGAAAAGAAAATTAAATTATATATCTAGATATAAGTGGCCAAAGAATAGAGATGCAATATAATGGGTATGGGAGGCAAAAAACTCGTGACATAATTTTCTTATGTAGGAATTAATAGGATATTTGAATTAAAAAGTTATAATCGCTCATTTCCATGCTCAAAAAGTAATTATCCTAATCTAGACAAGCAAATAAACTAACTTATTTTTGCAATTTCTTAAATGAGATGCAATTCTAAATGACATGATTAACACATATAGAGGGTAGAAGAAAGAGGATAATATAATAGGAAATATTATGCAAATGAGAAAAAATTATAAAAAATATGTATGAAAATGTAATGAATGTCACGCAAAACATGAATCTAACGCATGAACAATTTAAGAGTCTAGTGATGGACTAACCCATTTTTAAAAATCTTTACTAGCATTGGACTAGCAAGTAGATGGAGGGAGAAGGCACAATTAGCGTTGGACTAGTGTGATGACATCATGCATTAAAAATAAATAGTAAAATAAATAAGGCATAAATTAAAATAAATAAGCACATAAGAGCAGGTAGCATGTAACATATAAGCATAATATCTAGATGTCAAAATCCTAAGAAAAGCAGATAAAGCAGATAAAGTACATAACACATAAGCCATGCAAACACACAAAACCTACCTATTACAGTGGGGAGTCTAACTATAATCTAAAATGGAAAAATATAATAAAAGAAACCTATCTATCCTATCTATTACAATAGGGGACCCAATTACAATCTAAAATGAAAAAATATAATAAAATAAACCTATCTATCTTATCTATTTCATTTGTCTATCTAATTACAATTTTTCAAAATATTACCTATCTATTACATCTTGAGGCATTTAAATGCCTCCCAAATAATTATAAAAATTAACTAAATAAATATAAGAAAATTTGAATGAACATTTGAATCAAATAAATAATAAATCATATATAAATATATAAATACATAGGAGCACGTAGGAGCACATAATTGACATTTAAATAATAATAGGGGTATCTCCCTTTTGAAGTGGTGGTTAAATGGAGTCAAATTGCCCTATTTATACTCAAAATGAACAAAAAAATCATGGCACTAATTTAATTGGAAATAATAATAATAATAATAATAATAATAATAATAATAATAATAATAATAGAAAAAGTACTAAATTCACATTAATATGTCAAACATAAGAACAACTAAAAATTATAAGTTGAATACTTTCAAAAGTAACATAATTAGCTATTAAAGAAAAGAAACAATTATAATAGAGAGAGTCAAAATTTACTAGGGACTAAATTGCAAAACTTAGAAAATTTTTGGGTTAAAAATATAAGTTTTCAAAAGTTTAGGGGTCAAAATTTTAATTAAATATAAAATTTAGGGACCAAATGTAATTAACTTAAGGGCCTAAGTGAAAGAGATTTAAAATTTTCTGGGCCACACTAAAACTATTCCAAAGATCAGGGGCTAAAGTACAAAATTGACTTCTGGTTTCTTAAAACAAAATGTCATCGGGCCATTTTTATGTGATTTCTTGGGCTGAAATCCTCCTTGGCCCAAAGCAAAAAATCGAAAAAGAGTGGATCAACCTACTAAATTTACTTAGCTAAACCTAGTGAAAAGGGGTTGGGTTTGAACCACAAGCCCAGTCACAAGTCCAATCGAAACACAATACAAAAATAACTCTTGACCCAATTTTTAACCCAAGTATAAAATAAACTCTAACCCATTCATTTTTTTTCTTTTTCCTTCTTTTTTTCTTTCTTTTTTTTTCTTTTCTTCTCTTCTTCCCCCTCTTTTTCTTCTTCTCCGGCGAGCTGAAACTGCTTGCCGCCGTCGGCGCTACCGCTGTCGGACCGCCGGCAAATTTTTCGGTAAAGTTTTTGAACCTTGGCCGTATCTTGCTTGCTTCTCCTTTTGTACTTGAATTGTGAGAGAAATATGTGTGGAGTTGTGTTGGAAATTTTGGGGGTGAAGGGCCAAGAGTGAGAGTTGGGGAGTGAAGAGTGTTTCTTCTCTTTTTTTCTTTTTTTTTTTTGATTTTTTTTTTGTTTTCGTGAGTGGTTGAGATTGACAGGGTTTTTGTGCTTGGTGTGCTTGTGTATGGAAAGTGAACCGAGAGAGAGTTTTTGTGAGAATGTGATGGTGGAAAAATTGAGAGATGGAGATGGCGGAGAGAGGGGTTGGGAGTTGAAGTCCTTCTCTATTTTTTTTCTTTGTGTCTTCCCTTCTTAAGGGAAAAAGAAAGAGCCGAGAGAGAGCCAAAAGAATTAGGTGGTGTCTTGGTTTTGTCAAATGATGGTTTTTCACCAAAAATGAAAAGAAAGATGTATGGAGATATTGAGTGCAAAAATGGATCAATAGTGTATTTGGTGAAAGAGAAATAATTATGGGGAAATTTTATCTTCTTTTTTTTTTGTTTCTTTTTCTAAAACAAACTTGCAAAATGAGAAAAATACACATTAAAATGCAAGAAAATAAATAACTTATTAAATAAAAAAATTCAAGAAAACATTAAAAATTGACAAAAATTTGGTATCTACAATTCGTCCCTCTTTGTCTGGAGTTTCCAAGAAATTTCAAACAAAGATGTAGACGCCAAATTGCTTACTTATCTCTTCTGTGAGATCCCGATTCGTCCTTAATTTTGAATAAGGATTATTAGTGCTAAATTTTGCTATAAAATTTGATTTTAAGGGATGATGGTAATTCTTTACATGTGATTTTGCTTTTAGAATTTAAAAAAAAAAACCTTAATTTGGAATTTTATTAAAACCCTAATTTTTGCTTATGACAAAAGGTTGTTGTTTAATTGCTTTGATGTAGAATAAAGTATGTTTAAGTATAGGTGATTAAGATAGGAAAGTGCTTAGTAGAGAAACTAAGTAAGGTTAATGAGATTGGATTAGATTAAGTTTAAGTCCTATGGAGTAAATTGTAAGGAGTTCAAATGTTCAAGGGTAAGAGTGGAATAAAAGGGTATGTTGAAGTATAAATGTTAAAGGAGCAAAATGGAAACTTTTATGTGATTGGGTGATAAGAAAATATCTTCTCATGTGTTGACTAGGCTTATGACTAAGCTTATATCTAGAATATTCAAGAGGAACCAAGTTATTAAACAACAAAAATAAGAAAGAAATAGAGAGAGAGAGGGCCGAACCTCTTAGGGAGGAAAAGAAAGAAAACCTTCAACTTATATCTTTCATTTCTTGCTTGGATCTTGCAAACCAACCGATTAAATCTTGAATTTGTCCATAAAAGTGATTTGCTAAGGGTGTTTCAAGGACTTGGTGGAGTTGTTTTGGAAGAAAGAAACCTAAGCTACTACCTTTCTTGGGGTGTCAAGATATTTTGCTTGGAAACTCCCTTTTGTTCCTAATAATGGTCAATTAGTAGCTTGTAGTGGCTAAACATGTTATTTTATGGAAGATTTTGTGGTTTGAGGTGGAATTAGTTAAATTTCAGATATTATTGGGGATTTTTCTGATTTTATATGATCATTAGTGGTTGGCCATGTATAACGGTTTGATATGGTGTAAAATGAGGTTTTTATATGTTAGTTGTAGTTGGATGCGGAAAATTTCAGCTTTGTGCAGAAATTCCAGGTTTAGGGTTTCAAATTTGCCTATTCTGACCGGATTTATTTGGGCATGTTAGAGACCGAATCAGCCTTTTCCTAAAACATGAAAGTTGTTGGTAATTGAGTTAGCTAGCTATCTGTAACATTTCAGCTCAATCTGAGCACTGTATCATATGAAATGACCGAAATACCCTTGACTTCCATGCGCCCTGTTTCGCGCCCAGATTTCTGTTTTCGTGGAAATTTCCATTTTTGACCATAAAAATGTATGATTTGGCTTTGGAGTTCTTCATAATAAATGTATATTTATGTCTTATCTTCGAAATGGTATTAAGTGTATCCAAATCTGAGATCCGTAGCTCCAGTTATGACCACAACAAGATCTGTTGTTAGAACTGCCTTTGAATTTGGACAACTCTGACAGGAACTTTGGACCCATTTTTCACCCTGCCGTGTATTGATTCAGGTTTTAACCAAAACATAAAAGTTTTAACATTATGAGATAGCTTTCCAACTCCTTTGGAATTTCTTGATTTGGATTTTTGAGTTGTGAGTTATGGTTCAGCAAACAGACCCTGTCCGTCACCCTAGAATGCAAACTTCTGGTACTGTTTTCCATACTTTCAACCTGCTTCCATTCAGATCTAGATTAAGGTGTCTTCATGAAAATTGTAGCCCTTCCTCTTAGCTTCGCAAAGGTACCTAATGCACTTTGATCCGACACTCGTAGCTTCGATTGTGTTCAAAACAGTTTTTGACACCAAAATGGTTGTGCTGCCATTTCCGTTTCTGTATGCCGTTTCCGCGCATGCATGTGTCGATTTTGCCGTTTTACTTGAGTTATGCATGTTAGTAGCCGTTTGTGATATATTGTGATGCAATCTTCTATTTCAGACGGTGGTGAGCTAGACGGAGCAGGTGGGGCCCACTAGCTGGCGACTTGAATTCATTTCCGTACTTTCTCTTGTTATACTTGCTCTTTAGGTGAGTAATCAGGGTTTCTGTGTAACTCAATGCTAATATGAGTTTACTATGAAAAATGGGTACTTAGGCGAGGATGTACTTTATCGCACTGGACCTAAACCCCATTAGTTGTTATTGATATCTGTGAAATATGATTTTTGGTGATTTGTTATGGAGCATTTATTGCTTGAACCAGAGCATTTATTGCTTGAACCAGAGCATTTATTGCTTGAACCAGAGCATTTATTGCTTGAACTACGACTTTAGAGCATTTATTGCTTGAAAAATATTTTAGAGCATTTATTGCTCGTGACTTGAGTTGAGGCTCATGGTCTCTCTATGGGGGATCCTTTAAGAGAAGCGAGCTGTGTGGCTCAGGATCTCAAGGGTCAACCAGTGATAAAGCTCGACAAATGAGTTGGCTTGGGAGCCACCCGTATCCTTACCATGTGGTGTTACTTTTCTGCTTTTACTTTGCTCTCACTGAGCAAATGTTGACATGTAAAAATTACGTTTTTACCCTGGTTAGTCACTAAGCTTCTAGCTTACCCCCTTTTCTTTTGTTTTCCTTAGCAAGGGCCGACGCGGGGAAATTTTGGCACCATCACTAGTATAGTTGGGTTTTGTTTGTAATCACCGAATAGTTAATATGTTTTTCCCTAATATAGTGATCCGTGTAAGGACCCTTCTTAGGGTCTACTCTTTGATTTTGGGTTATAATCATAAGGATGTAATGGTATGGGTAGTCACTTTTGGGGATGTAAATAGAACTCTTTTGCCGATGTATATAATGCGAATAGTACTCTTTTGCCGTGTGAATAGCTTTTATTTGCTTTTGCCTTCGAGTCCCGACGAGAGCTGGGCAGGCGGTCCGGCGAACCCTCTGGTTCGCCTTAGGGTGAGGTGGGGCTGTCACATCTTCTAATTGCACTTGAGATAAAATAGGCAAGCCAACACTTCGTTAAAATTATTGGCAAAAATGATTCAATAATATTGCAAAAGACTTGACCAAACTCGTGTAGAGTTGCCTACGTATCCCGCCATGGGAATCAAGTCAAGCGTAGTTCAAATACAAGTGAACTATGGTAAAACAGATGTGTATCCTGTCAGTTATCTCTATATATATAAAGGAATCTGACCTCTCCAAACTTCTAAATATGAAACACAAATGAGTGATAAAACACCGTTGCTAAACAAACCAATCAAGAAAGGAGATAGAGGGGCGCATGGCGGACGCTGAGACTCGCCAACAGGAAATTAAATTCGATTTGTCAAGAAGGGGGTAGAAGGGTGAGCGGCGGACGCTGAGAGTCGCTAACAGGAAATTAAATTTGATCGTCAAGAAGGAAGGTAGAAGGGTGCACGGCGGACGCTGAGATTTGCCAACAGAAAATTAAATATAATTGGCAAGAAGGAGGGTAGAAGGGTGCGCGGCGGACGTTGAGACTCACCAACAATAAATTAAATGTGAGACTCACCAACAGTAAATTAAATATGACTATCAAGAAGGGAGGTAGAAGGGTGCGAGGTGGACGCTGAGACTCACCAACAGGAAATTAAATGTGATTTGTCAAGAAAAAGAGTAGAAGGGTACGAGGCAGACATTGAGACTCACCAACAGTAAATTAAATGTGATTGTCAAGAAGGGACTGTTCAGTGGAACTGAATCCAAACCCAAACACCTAACAAGAAAATGAAATATATGCTTGAAACCTAGATAATTGGTGGGATAAAATAACATCCGAACCCAATTAACTACAGATTAGTGGGATAAGATTCGAACCCAATTAACTACAAATTAGTGGGATAAAATCTGAACCCAATTAAATACAGATTGGTGGGATAAGACCCAAACCTAATAAAATGCGGATTGGTGGGATAAAATCTGAACCCAATTAAATACAGATTTGTGGGATAAGACCCGAGCCCAATAAAATGACAGATTAGTGGGACAAGACTCGAACCCAATTACATGATAGATTGATGGGATAAGATCCGAACTCAATTAAATACAGATTGGTAGCATAAGACCCGAGCCCAATTTCATACAGATTAGTAGGATAGGACCCGAGCCCAATTACATGAAAGATTGGTGGGATAAAATTCGAACTCAATTAAATACAGATTGGTAGGATAAGACCCGAGCCCAATAAAATGAAGGATTGGTGGGATAAAATTCGAACCCAATTAAATAATAAATTGGTAGGATAAAACCCGAACCCAATTTCATACAGATTGGTGGGATAAGACCCGAACCCAATTAAATACAGATAGGTGGGATAAGACCCGAACCCAATTAAATGACAGATTGGTGGGATAAAACTTGAGCCCAATTTCATACAGATTGGTGGGATAAGATTTGAGCCCAATTACACGACAGAAGAAATGAAAATGCAAGTCCTATACTATCAAATTGGAGGATCAAAATGCATGTTGTTCAAGAATAATAAACAATAACAAACTTACTTGGTGAACTTACAACTTTCTTGATTTTTCAAACTTTAGGAAAAAGGGAATGATGATTTTTCTTTTCTTTCTTCAAAAATGTACAGTCAACCTTGGAGCTCAATCCTTCTACTGTTTGCCCTAGTGTGAATCATGCTTAACTAAACCGGCATTGTGTCACATAATTTTACCTGCAAAAGGAAAAAAAGGAAAAGAAGCAACTGTGATGAAAACACTTCTATGACCATGTGATTCCTTTGCCTTGCGAACCATGTAAACATGAGTTTCAATATCGACAAATTGCTCCCTTAGATTTGGTCCACAACCCCTTCAAAATCTTCGCGACTTTCTAATATCAATTATCCATGCTTTATTATCATAGGACCTTCAATTTCATGACTCATTTGGAATAAATTATAGGTGATTGTCTTTTGAATGAGACTCAATAAATGAGAAATATAAATTATTAATTTATTATTCATCATGTAATGATGCGAATATAAAATAAACAATGATACAAAATAAATAAATAGAATAGTAAAACAAAATTGTTGAATTTATGAACACAGGTCCAAGAGTTAAAAGTTGGATACATATTTAGAGAATGGCCTTTGATGAAGAAAAATACTCCATCTGATCCCTTCAACATCATCTATTTTGGAATTCATTGTCGGCAAAAGAACAACATTATGAAAGAAACTCAAATCATCATCTTGTCCTACGTTCATGATCCTCTTGTATTCCAAAACCCTACCTTAGTGCCCTTTCAGGTTTTTACTAAGGTTACCCTCATCCTTTTTCTTTTTCTTTTTTTTGTTTTTGTGTTTTGTTTTTGTTGTTGTTTTTTCTTTTCTTCTTTTTTTTCATTTTTCATTTTTTTCTTGCTTCTTTTCTTTTTCTCTTCTTTTTTTTAAAGGTCCCCTTTCAGGTTTTTATCATGAGACATAGACAAAACAATTTTAATTCCAACTGTATTAATCCAGTCATATTTTGATAATTAGTGGCATCAGTGAGACAATCTTCTCTGACATGTTTCAAAAAAGCTGTATTTACATCATTTGCCAATTGATCAAGAAAATTTTTTCTCAAAACACTGCAAAAAGATGAAAGTCGGCAACTTTTGGCTCTTGTAATTAGGATCGGATGGAGTAGTAAATGAAAGGTTAAAGTTTGAAAGTGGATCATATGATGGGTTTGCAATAATTTAAGATAGCATTCTTTCAAAAACTTGCTCTGGTCTACAGTTGGAAAGAAATAAAATTTTGCCCCAGTTTAATTCTAATCAAACTTCTCTATTTTTCTTTTTTTTTTTTGCTCCTTTTCTATTCCCTTTTTTCTTTTTTTTCTGTTTTTTAACAAAGAAACAAAATTGCCCCAGTATGGAGTTAGTGATGTGAAGGGACTGCCAAGCGAAAAATGAAGGTTGTTTTGAAAAGTCAAAAGGAAAAAATTAGAGATAGGATATCGAAATGAAAAAAGAGAGAAAGTTTGCCTTAAATGCGTCTCTTGTAGTAATTTTAAAGAAAAATTTTTATAATCAAATAAAAAACTTTTTGCACATATCTGCATTGATTGGTTGCGAAAAAATTTGTCCGTCCATTTCCATAAGGATGAGCGCTCCTCCGGGTAGCACTTTCTTAACAATGAATGGTCCTTGTCAATAGGAAGTAAACTTTCCTTTAGCCTCCTCTTGCATTGGAAGAATTCGTTTTAAAACCTAATCTCTGACTTCAAACAAACGAGACTTAACTTTTTTGTTATAAGCACGAGTCATTCTTGGCTGATAACATTGCCCATGACAGACGACATTCAACCTCTTTTCATCAATTAGAGACAACTTTTTATAGCGCTCCCTGACCCATTCAGTTTTTTCTATCTGAGCTTCCATTAGAATGCGTAAGGAAGGAATTTCAATTTCTGTAGGCAATACTGCTTCCATTCCATACATAAGAAAGTAAGGAGTTGTTCCGATAGAAGTCTTGATCGTAGTTCTGTACGCCATCAATGCATAAGGCAGTTTTTCATGCCAATCCCAGTATGCTTTAGTCATCTTACGAATGATCTTCTTCAAATTCTTATTTGCAACTTCGACGGTTCCATTTATTTGAGGCCTGTAAATGGCAGAATTTTGATGTCTGACCTTAAACTGTTCACATAACCCATCCACCTTGTCATTATTGAGGTTCTTGATATAATCAGTGATTAATGCTTTCGGTACACCAAAACGACATATGATGTTATTTCTCAAAAAATCTGACACTACTTTCTTAGTCACATGCTTATAAGATGCGGCCATCAAATTTCAAACTGGTGACATTCAAAGGATCAAGGATTTTATTTGTAACCATCTAAAAATAGAATAGAACGTAATAAATAAATAGAAAACAATTTTAAAATGCAAGAGAAGTCCTCCATTCCATTGAGTTCAAAGTTCACCGAAACTTCACAAAATGACAAACATACAAATATCATTGCTATTTAAAGATATCTAATGCAAACCTTTATTTCCGTTTTCAGCAATTTTCTTGAATGAGACAAGCTATATTAACTGAAACGAAGATAACGGTCCAAAAAGCAAAAGTAATTTCTTTTTAACAAAAGATCCAGACTACAGTCCTATCTGGATATGAATCTACCGAAAGACAATCTCCTTAAATTTATCGAAATTCCTTTCAAGAGGGATGATAACCAGTAATCTAATTTTGAACGGTTGTTTTAGAAATCAGCAAAAATTCTGAAACCTCCAATAACCTTTCCTTGCAAGTAATCCCAATGCACAATTGTGATAAATCTATTTCAATCTTTTCAACAGGATCCTCCTTTTCTGACATGATGACCTCTTTTTTAAGTACAAGAGATTTTGACTTTTCCTTAAAAATATCATCTGTATTTTCAGTCATGGATTCTTCAGTAGATAGCAGTTTTCTCATTCTCACATGATCAGCTTCCATTATGCCAAACAGTTCAGCTTCATCTATGATGTACTGAGTGGGGTCGACAAAATCTTTATTAGCAATGATAGCCCCTACAGTGCTTCCATGATCAGGTAAAGGATTCTTACTGACACTGACATTCTATGAGGACTCATGTTTTATTTCTTAATTTAGTCATTTTTATAATTATTTGCCCTAGTATTATTTAATTATACTAGTATTGCATGAATTTTTCATTAAATTTTTCTTTATTGCGTGCATGTCGAAAGTTCTCATAAGTCATGCCGATATGACTAAGTGGAGATTTGAGGATTTAATACTAGACTCGTAAGTATGAGTAATTAAAGTGTTAGATGAATTACCTTGGAAGATTAGTGTATAAGTGTATCAAACAAGAGAGGAAGTGGTGGTGCACAACACTATTTAGCTACTATTAAGAGTTGACTTTCTTGCACAACTTAAAGCTACTTTTCTTCAATCTTCCTACACAAGATTCATCACTCAAACACTCCCTCATTGTTTCGATCGAACCTAGAGGAGAAAAAGGGGAAGAGAAAGCTTCAATCTTCTTGCTCCAATCTTGCTCAAGTTCTTCATCCAACCATCAAACCTCCTGGAGTTTCACTCTAGCTTGAAGAAAGGGGCCATGTTATGGAGTTGCTTGGTGAAATATTGGAGGAAACTCTCACTTACATCTACGGTTTAGTTGCTTGGAAGGTAACACTTCATCCCTCATTTAATCTTTCAAATTATACAAAGATTAATGGTTAGTTTTCATGGGTTTGAAACCCTAATCAAGTTTATAGGCTAGCGGACTTGAGGAAACATTTATTTTACTTTGTATTTGTGACGACCCCACTTCTCCCAAGGGCGAACCCAAGGGTATCGGCGGGCCGCCTGCCCAGCTCTCGTCGGGACTCAGTCGTTCACTACAATCCTCAAATGAATTACAATATAAATCTCAAATATTACATCAAATTCTCCACAAATATACATCCAAGTCTCCAATAATTACATGTCACAAAAGCAGCGGAAACAATTCTCAACTATACATAAAATGATTCCAAATCAAAACTGTACAAAACATAGGCCATCCAATCACGTGCACAAGTACTATAAGTCCTTCCTTCGCCTTGAGCCCTGTGGAGGGGAATAAATAGTTTTTGGGGTGAGCTAAAAGCTCAGCGAGTAACCAGAAAATCATTAATCAAATCGGTTTCACAATAGTTCATTTCAATGATGTCATATAGTAATGATGTCATAAATTAAATGATAAATCCGGAAACAACTACATCATTTGCAAAACAGTAAATATGGATTATCAATAATTCAAGAAACATTTACAATGGAAAGCGATAGTAACATTCATGAAAGGATACATTCATTCTCCTGACATTTCCTCGCTCATTTGTTCATTCATTTCATTTCATTCACCCCGTCCCTGACTTTTGGCCAGGCTCCACCAACCTACATAGGTAATACTCGAGTATACCAAACGTTCACCCAAGTTCCTAATCGCCTGACCGAGTCCGCTTCTGGCTCAAGACGACCGGTAACAAGGGGCAATGGCCAGTTCAGCCCAAAAGGCTTACATTCATGCGCAAGTAACATTGCAATCGAAAATTTCACATTTATCGAGGTCGAGTACGATAAAGTACACACTCGCCTCGAAAACTCGTTTTGGAAATCATTATAAGCGCTTAACACGTTATCAACCAAAATACCAGTCATGAAGTCAAGAAATATAGCAAACAAGGCACACTCAAATGCCAGCACACATGATATGCAAGAAAACATTTCAAAAGTAACTTTGGAAACAGTTCAAAAGTAAATAATGTAAGAAACGGTTCATAAATAACTTTAGAAGTAGTTTGAGGTCACTCACCTCCACGGCTCAGAAACCAACCATCATATATCATTGTCTTGCTCAAATCCAAGTCTTAGATCACAAACTCAATGCAATCAAGTCCCTTCAAAGTTCGGACAGCACTTCCCCTGAATTTGCTAACTTTCCCAGCCATCATGGCTTCATTATTCTTCTCATTCAAACCCAAAGATACACACACAACAACAAGTTCATCCAATAGCCATTCAGCAAACTCCAAGTAGTACTAGTACAAGTCAGAGATAGGGGTACAATATTTTAGAAGGTCACTCAACTCAGTTTCCAGTGTAACCAGGTCAAAAATGCAAGATGCTATACCAGAATCACGAAAACAGGTTTGCAAAACGCATTCTAGCGTAAACATCATAACTCAGCCTACACAAGTCCAAATCCAGAAATTCCAAAACCAGCTGAAAGCTACGAAACAGGGATACATTTCATCAGAAGACCTAAACAACCAATTCGGAAGAAATGCCAGCGAAAACAACCAATTACAGTCGCAGATTTCCAATTCTGGGTAACCCAGAACAGCAATAGTAATTTCGACTTATCTCATTCCACGCTACTCCGATTGACCTGAAATTTTGTAGGCACCTCTAAAATGTCATTCCCTACAACTTTCATGTTTTAAGCAAAGGCCAATTAGGCCTCTATATAGGACCTAAAAATTCGGACAGAATGTTCATCACAAAACCCTCACTTTTCAATTTTTGGTCCAAAACAGAAATTGGTTGCAATTAATCACTTTTTCCACCTCCTAGAGTCATTAAACATCATTTTCAATCATCATACATGACCCCATAATCATATCCATATGAAAACAGAAAAATCCCCAAAAATAATAAATCTTCATCATTTTCAACCAAAATCAGGAAATCAACCATAAAATCACTTATTCAACCACCACCAATCACTAATTGAACATTATCAAGATCAAAGGAAAGGTTCCTTAGTCACTTACCTTACAAACCCAAGAAAAGACCCAACTTAGCACCTTTGCTTCTCAAACCACTTCACTACACACCTTAATACTACCAAGAGAAAGGTTTTTATGGAGCAAATCCAAGTTTAATCGGTTAAATTTTTTGATTGGAGCAAGAAATGAAGAAGTAAGATGAAAGCTTTCCTTTCTTTTCTCCTTGTGAAGCTCAGCCAAGATGATGAAGAATGAAGGTAATTTTGGATCAATTTGGTACTTATTTGGTAAAGGTAGTAAGATGGTCAAATGTCAAAGTCCAACCTTCAATAACAAGGTGACACTTGTCACTCTTTAAGCTTGAGATTATCTTCTTGTCTCTCCAAGACAAATATCTTAACACCATGTAAAATAATATCACTTAATACAAAATTCCAACAAGTTGTCAAAAATATAATGCATTTACCGCACTTGCGGGTCCCACGTCCAAAATACGCTTTTAATTTCTCAAAAACTAACCGATACTAGAAAAATCATTTTAAAACTATTTTTGCTCATAAAATTTATCTGGGGAATTTTTCTAATCAAGAAAATGTAGAAAAGGCGGGCGTTAAAAAAATAAACCCTAGAAAATTAAAAAAATTTCCGGGTTCTCAAACTCATTTTTTTCGGGGCGTCACAGTATTATAGGCTAGCAGTCTTGAGGTAACCTATGAGGTAGCTGACTTGAGGATATTGCTTGATTGTTGTTGTTTATGTAGTGAGTGATATGATTTTGGATTGAGAAGATGAGAGAAAGTTGGAAAAATCGTGAGGTGAGAGTTGGCCGAAATTCTGCTCTTGTTGTCCTGCTTTAAATTCGAAATTTTGTTGCTTATTTGGCTGCTAAACTAATTGATATATGTTGTGTTATGTGTGTGGAAGTTGGCTTTCAAAAATCATCTCAAATGGTTGCATAAAACTTGAGTTTTGGAGAAAGTTCGAAATTTGGAAACTGGTTACCAGGGAAGCGAACAGTGGTTCTTTGTCCGAACATAACTCTTTGTACAAAAGTCAAAATTGAGTGTCGTTTGTGGTATTCAAAAATAGATATTCAGAGCTTTAAAATGGTATAAGAATCCCCTACTAATTCTTTTTGAGTAAACCGTAGCGAATCAGCAAAGTGGGCTGTCCTGCTTTGCCTGTCTGTCCAAGAGAAACTGGGAAGCTGCATCTTGTAACTCGATTTTGTCCCACTTGTGAAAGGATTTTTAAAACAATGTCTTCTGATGAATTGTAGAATTTTGAACCTAGTTTCTAACCCATAAAGAATTCTCAATTTGGACTTGTATAGAGTTAAATATGGCCTGATTTTAAAACTGTGTTGAAGCTTGGTGACTAGAAATCTTCTGAACAGGTTGCGAAAATCAGCCAACTTCAAACCATTGTATCTTGCTGCTCAAAACTCCAAATTTGGTTATACTTGTTGTGTTTGAAACTTGATTTGGAACTCTTGTTATTTTATAAATTTCAGAGGCTGATTCACTTTCTGTGAATTTTACCGAATTTCCAAACATTGCTGAAAAACCAAGACTGGTTCTGTCCTGTCTTCCTAAAATTGTAACTTTGAGCTGAAATTCGAATTCTTTCTAGTTGGAATCTTGGAAAAGTTCTTCGGGGAAGTTTTAGTAATTTGAATCTAGTTTCCAAAGGTATAAAGTTTTTCATTTTTGGACTTACCAAACTCAAGGTCTGATTTTTCCAAATTTGTCGCGTAAAGCTAAAAATTTCCGATTTCATAGAAAATGAACTTTTGGGAACTTTCCACTTTCTTTTGATACTGATAGACCGTTTTATACTCATTCTCATGGAGGATGCAAGTTTCCCTTGTAACTTTAAATCTTCATCTTTAAATCTCAATTTTCGATGGATTGAAGCTCCTCCAAGACATTGCCTTAAATTTTAAGCGAGTGTACTTTCTTCCTTATGATAAGTGATTGTGAGTATACGCGAGTGATGGTTGGTCGCTATTTTTTCAGGCGCTCAAGATGATTTTGAAGAGAATCTCGAAACGGACAACTAAAGACCTTATTTGCTCACTTACTCACTTGTTTTGAATTGGTGAGTATATGATGACCCCACCTCCCCCTAGGGCTTACCCCAGGATTTAGCAGACCGCTTGCCCAACTCTCGTCAGGACTCACTCACTCACATCAAGAAAAAAATAGGGTGCAACCTCAAGAATAAAAGAAATAACAGTTCCCAAGTAGTCACTATAGTCGATGACCAATCGACTTAGTCAAGAGAAAAGTACGGAGATGGGAATGAGAGGTACCTCCTATTCGTATCGAGTGTGGTACATACTGCCGCTCAGCACTTATAAATCAAGCACAAGTACAAATACAAGTACAAATCAATGCAAATCAAGTAACTTGTACAAGCATGAATGAGATATCAAGTGATTAGTTGAGTTAGATCAAGTGCGATAAAATACACACTTGCCCGACCAAACCAAGCAAATCTTATCCGATCACGGTGGTAAAGAATTTAATCAAGTATCAAGTTCAATCATGTATTTGGAAGCACTCACCAAAGGTCTAGTGCTTTTCAAAATCACGTTCAGGTCCAACTCCTTGGTTGGAGTCCAAATCTGCGATAAAATATCATTTAAGAATGTAAAACTCTCTAAAGTTCGAAACATAGGAGTTTCGCTTCAAGAAAATCAAATAAATGAAACTAGTGTTAAAGAAGAATAACTAAGTAACAAGTTTGATTTTGATAGTTGCATTGCTAGAATTGCCTTGTATTGGGATGACATTGAGCCTAGTTGAAGGGCTATTGTGTTAAGATTGCTTATATGTGAATTTGGGCTGAGTTGAGAAAAATAATGAAGCCATAAATGGCTGGAAAATAGCTAAATACAAAGGGCATGCTGCCTAAATTTTCACTCGAGGGTTAAGCATGTGTACTCGCGACTTGAGCAAAAATTTGAGGTCAAATTGAACCTGGATTGTCTATGGTATTCGAGTCTTCTTTCGTAAAGGTATATAAGCTGAAATTTAACCGAAACTCGTACCCTTGGAAAAATGAAAGTAGCGACCATTTGGAATATGTTTTCCTCGTCTTTTAGCTACTTTATGAACTTAAACGTTGTAACCGCTTCCTTACCGAAACTAAAAGAGCGAGCATGATTTTTCTAGGGTGTGATAAGTAAAATAAATACTACTTAAATGAGTTTCATTTATTTGATTTTCTTGAAGCAAAACTCCGATGTTTCGAACTCTAGAGAGTTTTACATTCTTAAATGATATTTTATCGCAGATTTGGACTCTAACCAAGGAGTTGGACCTAAACGTGATTTTGAAAAGCACTAGACCTTTGGTGAGTACTTCCAAATACATGATTGAACTTGATACTTGATTAAATTCTTTACCAACGTGATCTGATAAGATTTGCTTGGTTTGATCTGGCAAGTGTGTACTTTATCGCACTTGATCTAACTCAACTAATCACTTGATATCTCATTCATGCTTGTACAAGTGACTTGATTTACATTGACCTGTACTTGTATTTGTACTTGTGCTTGATTTGTAAGTGCTGAGCGGCAGTATGTACCACACTCGATACGAGTGGGAGGTACCTTTCATTCTCGTCTCCGTACTTTTCTTTTGACTAAGTCGATTGGTCATCGACTATAGTGACTACTTGAGAACTGTTATTTCTTTTATTCTTGAGGTTGCACCCTATTTTTTTCTTGACGTGAGTGAGTGAGTCCTGCCAAGAGTTGGGCAGGCAGTTCGCTAAACCCTAGGGTAAGCCCTAGGGAGAGGTGGGTCGTCACAGAGTGTCAAGTGCATGAATTGTTGTTAAGTACTTGAATTGCTTCTTGTCAACTAAGTGATTTGGAATTGTCGAGACGAGTGTGTACTTTATCGCACTCGTTCTCTTTTAAGTGAGCTTATAATTGAATTGTGTGAAATGAATTGAGTGAATTGTTGCAATTGTAATCGTTCATCTGGGGATGCCCAAAACTCATCGGCCAACCTTGCGACTCGAGCCGGCATGGGTTTGGACGAGAAGCCTGGTGAACCATGAGAAAAACATAAGTTTGATCTTTTGAGATCTTGCTTGCCATACTTGAGTAGTATCACCTATCCAGTGAGTGTTTGGTTACAGATCTGAAAGGGTGAAATGATGGATGGGGGAAGTAAATGGAGTCTCTACGGACTTAATACCTACCCGATTGACAGAGGGTCATCACGTGGAGGTATTGGATTGAGTCTTGGAAAAGCAAGTGAAAATCAGCTCCTGAGAGCTCCCGTATCCTTAACGAGTGTGTTTTATTGTTATTTATGAATTACCTGAACTTTCTATCTTTATTTCCTGTATAAGTGTTATTGCTACCTGAACTATGTGTTTGCATGATTTTTTCTTGGCCTCACTGAGCGTTAGCTCATCCTATTAGTTTGTTTTCCTTAACAAGAGCTCGGAATGGAAAGATTTTTGGGGAAGCCGACTTGATTACCTTTTGAGTAGAATTTTGGATGTAATTGATTAGTCGACTTATAGTGGTTGTATATTTTTGAGGGATTTGATATACTTTTGGCAACTTGTGATGTAAGATTTGAAAGTTCATTTAAGGAAGCGACTTTTCTTTATTTTGGCTTTTATTATTGGTGGTGTATCGTTAAGTTTAAATTTGACTTGTATCGAGTCCTGGCGAGAGTTAGGCAGGCGTTCTACGGATACCCTTGGGTTCGCTCTAGGGAGAAGTGGGGGCGTTACACATTCGATCCCTGTTCCCCCTTTCTTCTGAGAAGGATGTCTCCAGAGTCAATTATATCCTGAATCTTATGTTTTACAGCCCAACAATTGACAGTGGTATGACCTGGACTTCCAGAATGATAAGCACAGATTACTTGTAGATCATAACCGGCAGAAAGACCTCTGGGATAGAGTTTGGGAGGAACGGTGCCAATATTTCCAATAGCTTTTAATTGTTTATACAATTGATCAATGGGTCGATCCAAATTGGTGAAGGTTCGAAATTACTTTTGAGTTTCAATTTCGCTGCTTTGAAAAAGATTTTGAGTGAGATTGTTGTTTTGCAGGGTTGGTCTGGAATGGTAAATGGGACGAGAACGATTTTGAAAGATAGGTTGTGAGATTGGAGGTAACGGTGAGGTATTCAAGTGATTTAGTCAGGAATGATGGAATTGGGCAGTAGTGTGGTAAACTGATTGAGGATTAGGGTAATGTGGGTAAGAGACAGAATAGGTGGGATGGTTTCGGACTCTGGATAATGTGGTAAATTGATTGAGGATTAGGGTAATGTGGGTAAGGGACAAAATAGGTGGGATGGTTTCGAACTCTGGGTCTGAAAGATGGGCCTTGATCCCATATAAAAGCAGTTTCTCCTTCTTTCTTTTGAACGGAGGCTTTTTTCTATTGTTGTTTTGATTCTGTAGAGCATCCAACTACAACTTCTATGCCAACATATTAACAATCTTCCCTGCTTTGACAAATTCATCGTACTCCTCCAACTTGTTAATAATAGCAACAAACGAACTTCTAGTCATACGAAAGATCTCTTCAAAGTAGGGTGGGTCATGAGTCTTGATGAAACTATGAACAATCTCCTCCTCAGTCATAGGAGGTTCCACTTTGGCTGCTAACTTTCTCCACAGCTTTGCATAGGTCTTGTGATCTTCTGATGGCTTTCTCTTAATACCCTTCAGTGTTGTTGGCATCGGTGCCAACTCACAGTTAAATTCATATTACTTTACAAAAGCTGTTGACAGATCCAACCAAGTTTTGACCTCTCCAGATTTCAAATTTGAATACCAATCTAGAGCATCTCCCTCCAAACTTTTCGAAAATAGATGCATAGGCAAATATTCATCATCTACGGGTTTACCTAATTTGTTGGCAAACATCTTGAGATGCATCTTAAGATTTCCAATTCCATCATACTTACTGAACTTGGGGGTTTTGAATCCCAACGATAGTTGAATATCTGAAAAAAGACACAATTCATCGTAGTCCGACCCATCATACCTTCTCAATCCTTGATTGTTTTTTATAAATTCATTAAATCGATACAACTTTCTCAATAGGTCCTTGTCAATAGGTGCGGGTTGTTCTTGCATCACCGCCTTCCCTTGATAGGCAGTATTCAACACAAAAGGCTTTGTAATGTGGTGGTAGGGTCCCTGAGGGTTGGAGAGAATATTCAGATTCATTTGTGGATGGGTATGAGAGATTTGATTATTGGTTGGATTCATCAATGCGTAATTCGAATGCATATATGAAAAGTCTAAATTCAATCGGGTAAAGGTATTTTTGAGAGGATTAGTGAAAGGTGGAAAGAAAATTGTTTGGATATTGGATGTGTGGGGCGGTTGATGGTCTGGTGCAGGCGAGTGATTATCAACAGGTTCTTGATCATTCGAGACGCCACCACCACTGTTGCTTGCAATCAACTGATCAATTACACGTCTTTGTGCGGCCATTTCAACATTTAACTCATTAAACTTGCCAAGTACCTCACTTAACTGTGCTACCAATGTTGTGAAATCCGGTGACATAATCATAGTAGATCTTTCTGAAGTTTCTGGCATTGAACCCATGTTTATAGACTGTCTCAAGACTCTACTTCGAGACTTGGTGACGATGAAACTTTTTCGTAAAACTATGTTTAAAAATACTTGAGAGAGTAAAGGAGAAACTAGTTCAAAAATTTATTCTCGACTGGACCTATCGAACTTTTATTTTGAAAGAAAAAAAGAAAAAAGAAAAGAGTTAGGAAGTATTTAAATAATTCGGATGCATGTCCTATGAGGAGTCCTTTTCTGCCAAGGGTCGGCCTAGTATGATGCAACACATTCAAAGTGAGGCCTGTTCACAAAACCTATGTTTCAGAAATAACTTTGCAAAAGATAAGGATCATTTCATTGATGAACTTCAAAATCTCATACATCATCTACATCATTTCTCGAAATTGATTTCATACAAGATCATTAAACTTTTTCAATCTATCTATCACAGCGTCTTTTGACTCTCTGGAATAGGAATTCTGGATGTGTTCGGCTTCATCATACAACTTGCCATACTTTCTTTTCAACTCCTGGTGTTTTTCCTGCATTTCTTCACATAGTGTCTTATTCTTCTCTACCAGACCCTTGTTCACTTTCATGGATTGCCTTACTTGTGCATTTTCTCTATCCTTCGCCTCAATGATAGCCATTAATTTCTTGACTTTCTCGGACTGTTCCATCAGTGGTCACTTAGCATTAGAATCTCTAAGCCACTCCTCATATTGAGGGGTGACTAAAGCCATCTGCTTAAGTTGTAGAACATAAGTGATATCCTCATCATCAAACAACGTTCCCCAAGTTTCGACAATTGGTATTTTCATCAGAATTTTGTTTGGACAGATCCCTTTGTCAAAACTAATGGTGAAACCGATCAAATCAAGTGTGAGTGGTACTCCTTGAATGCGTCCTAACTATCTGAGAAACCTTTTCGGAGTGTATGCCATGATGTCTTGAGTTCCCAATAGTGGTATAAAATCTGATGACTTGACGTGCAGAGCGGGGTTGAAACAGTCGGTCCAATCTAGTACCCATCTAATCTTTTGATCTGGCAATACCCTTAGAAAGTCCAACCATTCTGATGCATTTCTTGGCAATTTCTTTCGTCAACTCTCTTATGATGGGTAGCTATCCAATTATACCCAATCAACGGTAAACCATCAGGAGCAGGCAACTGTCTCCGAAAATGTTCCATGGCCCATATATGTAGGATTTGATTTGACCCATAGAAGAATTTTGACCCTTTTTGAAAATTGGTACACACAATAAAAATGTCAACCAACATAGTCAGTACTATAGAGGCTTGTCGATCCTTAATCCCAAAGAACAAGTTAGACAAAAGTTTAGCGATTTTAAAACCAATTTTCTTATCTTTTCTAGAGAACAAATAAATCCCTACTATCACAAGTCTATATACGAGCGGCCTCTTACACTCCCATGTTGCCTTAGAGGCAAATGGAAAATTTTTCGAATGCTTATCAAATCTATCTTTCATTGCCAATCTATCGAATAAAAATTTTACATCTATGCTTTGATCTGATCCTCACACTACACACTCTTTTAACCCAATAAAATGACAAAATTCGATCTTGCCAGGAACAATAAAAAATATCACTACTGTACCCTTTACTGGCAAATTCAGAAGACCAGTTACCTCTTCAATTGTCAGAGTCAGCTCCTTGTTTCCTATCCTAAATGTTGAGCAGTTGGGATCCCACAGTTGAATTAAAGTCTCTACCAAATACCCATCGGAGTCAATGTTTTTGAAGTCTCCAATTGGTCCGAGATAGGAGGCAACTTGATTGATTTCACTAAATGAGAGAATCCCTGGCCCTCTTCGAACCTCCATTGGAATCGCTAACACCTAACTAATTCGTTGAGGTCTGTCCATCTGAAGCACATAACCTCGATTAAATACCTTACTTACAGGCCTCACTTCTCCAGTTTTACAAAAATTTAAATATGAATATCCCATAGAGGGTTAGTTACCCAGGGGGAACAAGGTTGGTATATTCTTAAAATGGGATTCCCTAAATGACATTCTCTCTAGAATTAATGCATGACGATAGTTTATTAAACAAATAAATATGCAACACAATAATTGAAACATGATCTAAGGGTGCTCCATTTAGATGTTAGGGTAAGCCAAAAATGACACGCATATATGTATACATAGTATTAATGCGATAGACTGAAATTTAAACGTGCTATTTACAAAAGACGATCTGCCCTAAGTGAGTACCATGCCAGGACTCTTATTTCTAGGGCTTATGAATGCAATATAAGAAAAATAAAAAAATGGTCAGTTTATTTGATAAACGACACATAACAGATTGGAGTAACAAAATAATATAAAAATATAAGATAAAAAAAGAAAGAGGGTAGAATCCCTCCCCTCGTGTTTAGTGTTTTTAATAGGGTAGATAAAAACTCTATCTTGGGTGATTTCTAATTGAATGCATGAGGTTGGACTCACTAATGCTTCTAAACTCGATAAGGTTTTAGATCTCCAAACCTTCAGATAAAAGAGCGAAGGGTCATCAATCCCAAAACTCTTAGTCAGTGGCTCGAGTAATCCCTCAGACATTGCTACGTGCACGTCGTGCCATGACCACTTGTCTAAGTCGATCAATCCTAATCCTAATAGGGAGGAGTGTTGTGACAACCACTAAAAGAAAATAAGATAAAGGGTTAAAAGGAATAACGTATGCACATATGAAGTGCTCCTTTGAGGAGAGAGAGTAATACCATTAAATATGCATGAAGGCTCTAAGGTAATATCGCTCCCAATCCCCAAATACAAAACGCGATATGAATAAGTAAATAAACAAAAGTAAATAGACAAACCATTCATCACATACACGATAAAACGAGGGATGAATACAAATGCGAAATGTCAAACATCCTAAAAAGAAAAATGCAACTTAAGACATCCAAATACAATAAGTGAAAGGGTTAGAAAGATAAAAGACAACTAAACCAAGTGTTTGGATTCTCTAGCATCCCCAGTGGAGTCGCCAAGCTCTCGAAATTTAGTCTAAAAGGGTTTTTAAGAAAAAATAGGAGTTGCCACTTGGTATTAAGTTTGGGTGTACCAAATCACCCAAAAAATATTTTTTCTAACAAAATTAAAATAAAATAAAATAAAACCCTTTTTGACAACTCCAAGTCTTGAAAAATAAGAGAAAAATGAGTTCGGGAGTCACGATTGAAGAAAGGAAAGGCAAAGGTTTGATCGATTCAAAGTTAAGACACCTTTTCAACATAATCTAAACTAGTTGCGAGATTTAATCAAAATTTTCCTAATCCAACTTTTAAATTTATCATGTTTGGATGTTTCCTACATGGATGTAAATCTAAATTTAGAAAATGTCAGAAGGGTCAAAATGTCTATTCAAGAGTTTAATTGATACCAATCGCATTAATTGCGAAGTCCAAAATAATCCCTTGAAAGGAGTTACGAGCATGTATAAATGAAATTCAAAGAAAAGAAAAAAAAAGAAAATTATATATCTAGATATAAGTGGCCAAAGAATAGGGATGTAATATAATGGGCACGGGAGGCAAAAAAATCATAACACAATTTTTTTATGTAGGGATTAACGGGATATTTGAACTAAAAAGTTATAATTGCCCATTTTCCATGTTCAAAAAGTAATTATCCTAATTTAGACAAACAATGAACTAACTTATTTTTGCAATTTCTTAAATGGGATGCAATTCTAAATAAGATGATTAACACATATAGAGGGTAGAGGATAGAAGATAATATAATAGGAAATATCATGCAAATGAGAAAAATTCTAAAAAATATGTATGAAAATGTAATGAATGTCATGCAAAAGATGAATCTAATGTATGAACGATTTAAGGATCTAGCGTTGGACTAGCCCATTTTTAAAAGTCCTTACTAGCGTTGGACTAGTAAGTAGGCAGAGGGAGAAGTTACAACTAGCGTTGGACTAGTGCGGTGACGTCATGCATTAAAAATAAATAGTAAAACGAATAAGGCATAAATTAAAACAAATAAATACATAAGAGCACGTAGCATGTAACATATAAGCATAATATCTAGATGCCCAAATCTTAAGAAAAGCGGATAAAGCACATAACACATAAGTCATGCAAACACACAAAACCTACCTATTACAGTAGGGAGTCTAACTACAATCTCAAATAGTAAAATATAATAAAAGAAACCTATTTATCCTATCTATTACAATAGGGGAGCTAATTGCAATCTAAAATGGGAAAATATAATAAATAAACCTATCTATCTTATCTATTACATTTGTCTATCTAATTACAATTTTTCAAAATATTGCTTATCTATTACATCTTAGGGCATTTAAATGCCTCCCAAATAATTATAAAAATTAAGTAAACAAATATAAGAAATTTTGAATGAACATTTGAATAAAATAAATAACAAATTATATAAAAATATATAAATACATAGGAGCACGTAGGAGCACATAAGAGTACATAATTGATATTTAAATAATAATAGGGGTACCTCTTTTTTGAAATGGTGGCTAAATGGAGTCAAATTACCTTATTTATACTCAAAATGAACAAAAAGAATGGCACCAATTTAATTGGAAATAAATAATAATAATAATAATAATAATAATAAGAATAAGAATAATAATAATAGAAAATGTACTAAATTTACATTAATATGTTAAACATAAAGAAACTTAAGGACAACTAAAAATTACAAGTTGAATACATTCAAAAGTAATATAATTAGCTATTAAAGAAAAGAAACAATTATAATAGAGGGAGTCAAAATTCACTAGGGACTAAATTGCAAAACTTAGAAAATTTTTGGGGTCAAAAATATAATTTTTCAAAAGTTTAGGGGTCAAAATTTAATTAAAATTTAGGGACCAAAATTCAATTAAATTAAGAGCCTGACAGGTGTCGAGCCTGTGTAATAATAAATACCTGCTCAAATAAAGTATAAATTTTATATACAGTGGTAAGTAGGGTTGAATCCACAGCGATTGAGGAAATTCATTTCTCCTCAAGTTTAAAGTATGAGGGAATTTTTATAAAATTATGAATAATTAAACAAATCAAATAAAAAGACCTAACTAATAATTTACTAAAAATGAAAGAATAATAAATAAACTCTAGTCAAAAAATAACTTCGGAGATGGTTCACTCAATTGATCATGGATGCAATAATAATTTCATTCACTCACTGATAAATGAGTTATAACTGCCAAACAAGCGATAACAATCAACGATCGTTAATCACTTCCCTAATCAAGAAAATAACCCTAGGTACGACCATAGAATTCAATTTCCCAATTACCTTAAGAATTAGAGAAGCTCTGTTCTAACCAAATAACATGCTACGAGGGTTATTTTGAATTAGCCCATACGTTCCCCTGACACAAACCCAATCATGACAGTCACCACTAATTTAAAGTAATTAAACAATTACGGATTTAACTGCCCTAACTGGTTTTAGGTTAATTAAATATCGGGCGCCCTTGATATTCAAATAAAATAATAACCATAAGAAATTAAATCAGAGAACATACGAATACTAGTAAATAAAAGAAATAAAAATAATCAATTCAATCTCAAAATTGTACATGAACCACATCATCCGTTGTTCCTTGACTAGAAAAAGGAGATTTAGCTACTCATCATAAAAGGAATTCAGCTAGACTCCATTGAATCTAGTTGCAATTGTTTTTTTTTTTTTTTTTTGCTCAGAAACCAATGACGGCTATCTTATGTTCCAAAGAATCCCCTTGCGAAATTATTGCTGCCGAAAACTGCTAATCACGCGGGTCCGTCCTTCTTTTTCTCCTCGTTTCCTAATTGAAGTCTAATACTTCAACCATCCATTGGCCAATCAAAAATAGAATTCTAATTGCAAAAGGAAACTTCTCCAACTAATGCTAATTGTTCCCTAATAAAATATCTAAGAAACATGATAATTTCCTAATATTCCACCAATAATCCACGTAGACTCCATCTTGAATTGGGAAACTCATAAAAAATCACCTCTTTTTATCACTTTTTGATCCATCTTCCTACAATTAGTACCAAATATCAAATATAAGTAGAATCTATCCATTCATATAATATTTGGTAAAATAAAAGAGGGAAATAACCATAAAATTAATGACAAAAATGCAACCTATCAGAGCCTAAGTGAAAGGGATTTAAAATTTTTTGGGCCACAGTAAAACTACTCCAAAAATCAGGGGCTAAAGTGCAAAATCGACTTCTGGTTTCTTAAAACAAAATGCCATCGAGCCATTTTTATATGATTTCTTGGGCTGAAATCCTCCTTGGCCCAAAGCAAAAAAATAAAAAAAGAGTGGATCAGCCTACTAAATTTACTGAGCTAAGCTTGGTGAAAAGGGTTGGGCTTCAACCACAAGCCCAGTCACAAGTCTAATCGAAACCCAAAACAAAAATAACTCTTGACCCAATTTTTAACCCCAGCATAAAATAAACTCTAGCCCATTCATTTTTTTTCTTTTTCCTTCTTTTTTTCTTCCTTTTGTTTTCTTCTTCCCCCTCATTTTCTTCTTCTTCAGCGAGCTGAAATTGCTTGCTGCTGGCGGCTGTGGCCGCCACTGGACCGCCGCCGGCTGCCGGCAAAATACACCCCCACTTGATTTTTCACGTAGAATCCGTTTGTGGCCTTAATTTTTACAAAAATGAACCGAAAGTGATGAAAATAGCAAAAAGACAGCCCAATTATTATTTTTTTAAAGCACTCAAACCTTTACCAAAAATCATAAAATTTATGCTACAACACTCCTTATAACTTCTACATTACAACTATGCTCTTAGTTTGACAAGAAAACAACAACAAAATGATACATTAAGTTAAAACAGCCCAGAAATGAAGAAAAGATTTCCAAACCTTTTAAGGCTCAAAACTCCAAAATTTTGGGTAACCAAACAATTTTAGGCCATGTGCTAGCTAATGGTCATCTATTTTGATGAAAATATGCACAAAAGATTCACTAACTTAACTCATATTTTCATTGTGGCATTTTATCAAACACAAACAAGGCATTTACAAGGCCATTTCTCTTTTCTTAACTTTTATTCACAGCTTATCCCAAATTTCAGCAACTCAATCAACAAAGGAAACCAATGAAAGCAAAAGAAAATAAAGCAATGAAGCATGGATTTAATATGACAAAAAAAACTGAAAATATACCTCAATAAATATGGCAATCCTTCGGTTGATACATTTGGTAAAACTTTTGAACCTTGGCCGTATCTTGCTTGCTTCTCCTTTTGTACTTGAATTGTGAGAGAAATGTGTGTGGAGTTGTGTTGGAAATTTTGGGGGTGAAGGGCCAAGAGTGAGAGTTGGGGAGTGAAGAGTGTTTCTTCTCTTTTTCTCCCTTTTTTTGGTTGTTTTTTGGTTTTTGTGAGTGGTTGAGATTGAGAGGGTTTTTGTGCTTGTGCTTCTATATGGAAAGTGAACTGAGAGAGAGTTTTTGTGAGAATGTGATGGTGGAAAAATTGAGAGAGAGGGAGATGGCCAAGAGGGGGGTTGGAAGTTGGAGTCTTTCTCTGTTTTTTCCTTTGTGTCTTCCCTTCTTGAGGGAAAAAGAAAGAGCTGAGAGAGAGCCAAAAGAATTAGGTGGTGTCTTGGTTTTGTCAAATGATGGTTTTTCACCAAAATGAAAAGAACGATGTATGGAGATACTGAGTGCAAAAATGGATCAATAGTGTATTTGGTGAAAGAAAATAATTAGGGGCATATTTTATCTTCTTTTTTTTCTTCTTCTCTTTTTTTGTTTCTTTTTTTTTTTTCCTAAAACAAACCTGCAAAATTAGAAAAATACACATTAAAATGCAAGAAAATAAATAACTCATTAAATAACAAAAATTCCAGGAAACATTACAAATTGACAAAAATTTGGAGTCTACAGCGTCCAATGCTCCCACTAAAGCTGTCTTTTTTTGCTTGGCGATTGCTTTGTAATTATCTTCCTACGGAATTGAATCTAAGGAGAATTGGGGTACGCCTGTCATCTAAATGTCAGTGTTGCAACTTGGAAGCAGAGGGGTGTTCGCACCTTTTTTTGTCCTACCCTATAGGACGATAGGTATGGGAGCATTTTGGGAAAATGTTCCGCTTGTACCATTTGAGCTTCAACACTGTCTTTGCAATGTTTTGGGCCTGGTTGTTATCCATGCCAGGGTCTAGTAAAGTTCATATTTGGATGGCAATGCCTATAATCATTTGCTGGTTCTTGTGGAAAGCTAGGAACCCTGCATATTGTCAAAACATTAAAGTGTCAGTTAGGCAGATTATTATGCAAATTGACAGTTATCTGCATCAGTTAGGCCTTGCTGGAATTCTTCGCCAGCAATTTTTCCGTGGGGAGGCAGATTGTAAGTTCAGAGACTACGCTGGTTTGCTGTGCGGCAATTTGTTGGACAAAGCCTCCCCTCAACTATGTTAAACATAATACAGATGCTAGTGTGCATAATGGAAAGGCCTTTGGAGGCAGGATTTTGAGGAGTCATGAAGGTACTTTGATAGTTGCTTTTTGCAAAGAATTTGGTAATTTTGATGTCTTGGAAGCGGAGGGATTGTCTTTGCTTTATGGTCTCCAACTCTGTGCTCAGTGAGAGGTTGGCAGCCTGCCAGTCGAAGTGGATTCCAAAACATTGGTGACCTTAGTTAATTCATCTGCTATGGGTCGATGGCCGCTGTGTAATTACATTTGTCATATCCGTTAGCACCTGCTCTCGTTGTCAGCGTCACTTATTAATGTGTTTCAGGATGCAAATTTAGTGGTAGATGCACTAGCAAGCTTGCAACTCGATACAGACAGGGTATTTACTACAATTTGGCAACTTCTAGATAGGGTTCGATCCCTAGTATATATGGACTGTATTTCTTTTCCTTTTGTACGTAGTAGGGTTATCATGAGGTAGTTCCCCTATTTTGTTGTTTTAGGCCATGTATGGGTCCCTAAGGCTTTGTACTTTTTATAATTTAAATAAATTGGTGCTGGCATCCCTCCCCTGTGAACGGGGTTTGCCAATAAAAAAAAATATAGATTTGACTTTTTGTCATTCTAGAGCAAATTTGTACATTTCATGGTGATTTCAGGGGATGATTTGCTACTCGTCCCTAATTAAAAGGGGCAATATGTGATTAAATCTTCAAAATATTTTTTAAGTAGGGAATGGATGAAATTTGAAAAAGACAGGGAATTAGAGATTAAACCTGTGAAACCCCGAAATTTTACTTGTTTTATAACTCGTATTTAAACTTATTTGCCTTGAATTCTTGGTTGATTTACTGGTTCAATCATGATTTTTAACCTATTACCTTATTTAACTTGGTGCATGTTTAATTTGATACATGTTAAGTTTTATAGTGCATGATACTAGTGTGACTGTGAGAATCCGAAAAATTAGGTGATATTTATTTATTTCTTTAAATGCATTTTTTTTACTTTAAATTATTGCCTTAATTTTCTAGATATTTTTATAAGTAAGTCAAGCTTTTAAATCATTTTCTTGGTATAAGTTAGTATACGTTAAGTTTGAAGTGCATTATGGACGTGGAACCCACTAGTGCGGTAAGTACGATAAATTTTTGACGACTAGGTGGAATTTTGCATGAAGGGATATTGTTTATAAGGTGCTAATGGATAATTAGAGGTTAGCTAGATATTTAGCCTTTGGAAGACAATAAGATAAGGGTTAATCTTGGCTAAACATTTGTCTTAAAATTATTGCACTTTTGACCTTGACCAAGGACTTTCTTACCTCTTTAATAAAATCAAAATTTGACCACAATTCCTTCTATTTTGCTCCTAGCTTGGCCGAACCATTGAGAGGGAAAAAGGAAAGGAAACTTCATCTTCAACCACCAATTTCTTGCTTAAATCTTGAGTTCCAACCATAGATTTTGTAAACCACTCCATAAAAGTTGTTCACTAGAGAAGATTAAGGGCTTGAGTGGAGAGATTTTTGGTGGAAAAGCACTAAGCTTCCATCTTTCTTGGAGGTTCAAGGTAACTTGGCAAGATACTTCCCTCTACTTCAAATATTTGCTAATTAGTGGCTTATGGTTGCAAAATTGGTAGTTTTATGAGAAAGTTTCATGGTTTGAAGTGATGTTGTGAAAATTTCAGCTCTATAGTGTTAATTTGCAAGACTTGACTTGAGAGTTATGGCCATGATTAACCTTGATATGTTGTGTTTAAGCTGTGATATGAAGTTGATGATGATTATTGAGGTTTTAGTAGGTGGTTTCTTGTTGTTTTGCATGAAGTTGTGTAATGTGACCAAAGCTGGTATGAAACAGGGTAGCTAGAGCAGTGTTGGGAAATCTGCTGTATCTTGGTGTAGGAAGGTCAAAATTGAGTTCTATTTAATGCGTCTGAAACTAGATTCATAGGTCTATAAACCGTGAAAATTTTAGACCCTGGTTCTGTCTGTGTGATTTATGGTGATTTTTCAAAGTTTGATAAATTTCGAGATTGTTCTGCCTTAGTTTTGTAGTTGCTGTATTGTATAGTTAAAATCTGACTGGTTTGTGGTCCGAATCTTGTAAAGTGACCTTCTAGATATATGTAGCTCTTCAAATCTACTTTCTTGTGTCAAAATTTGGTGATTTTTGGACTTACAAAATCCCTGTTTTGATTTTTCCAAAGTTGGTTGCTGGAGTTGAAAACTTTCTGTTCAGAGAGGTTTTAGGAGTCATTTGAGCAGCGAATTTGTCCATCGTTTAGGCCAAACGAGCTCTTGGTCAAAACATGAAAGTTGTAGAGTATTGAGCCAGCTTTCTACCTGCAAAAGTTCAGATCAATCAGATCATCGTAGCCTCTGAAATGACCAGAACACCTTGCCTGCAGTGAAAACCCTGATTTGCTGTAATCGTTTTCCTTATACTTCTGAAATATTCATTTTTGACCCTGAAGACGTCTCATTTTGAACCCGATGTCTTCATAAGAAATGTAGCCCTGTATCTTAGCTTCGAAATGATATAGAAATGATCTCAATCTGATTTGTATAGCCTCAGTTATGATCATGTCAACTATACATTTTCTCTTTAGTATTTCCTTTCTTCACTTTTCTTGATTCCATTCATTTTTCTTAGTTCAAATTAACATTTGTACTCCATATTACACTCTAACCCTTGTACTTGATGTTTTCTTGGATTTAAATGAGAAATCTTAATGTTCTTTATTATGCTTAATTCTTGACCCAGAACTTGATTTCTCATAGTTCCATTCTTACTTTTGAACTTTGAATTTGAAAAGGCTTGATTCAAGGCTATAATGACTCGCTTTATTCTTTAGTATACATTTGAGAATTATATACCAACCTCTTGTTTCCTCACTTCTTAAGTGCGAAAACCCTAAGGTTTTGTTTTTCACTGTCATCTAAACTTGTTGGTTCTTACCTCAGGACTCGAGGGTAATCAAGGGTGTTATCCAGGAACCGAGACATATCACACGTAACAGTGAGTGTTCCTTGCATGTGTGTATGACTTGAATAGTTTTGCTACATGTTTACTTCATATTTATCGTGTGTTTAAGTATTAAGTGCTCCCTATAATTACTCCTATGTAACTTTCCACTGTTTTAAAGTGAGTATATACTTTATCACACTCTACCTACTAAAATAACAAATTTCTACCGTTTAACCGTGAATTTCTACCGTTTACCGGTTTATTTGATTATTTGCGCATGTTGTAAGCTCTTAGCTGAACTAGGCCCTGCCCTTGGTTGCTAACCTGCTCGAGCCAGGACTGGATTCGGTCGAGTAGGTTGGAACCCTGGGTCACCGTTTTGGTATACTCGAGTATTACCACTGGAGGAATAAGGCGATGGCCAGACAAATCGAGGGAATTATTGGAGTTATAAGGTGAAGCTGACCGAAATAGTTCCACGTGAACACCGTATCCTTTTTATGTGTATTTATTTCTATAAAATGATAAATGTCTCATTTTAATATGTCAATGTGAAACCTTGAACCATATGTGCATTATGCTTAATTTACTTGATTTATTAGAACTGCTTGTGTGTTTTGGAACCTCGCTGGGCTGTTTAGCTCATTCCACTCCTTTTGTTTTCCTCAACAGGGTTCAAGACCGAGAGTGCTCACGAATAGTACTAAGTTATTTTCTTTTGGAGACTTTAAGTTGTATTATAGTAAATGACTATAGTACATATTCTTTTGGATTGTATTTAAGCTTGAAGGTTAACTAATTTTAAGTATGAAATGTTTTGGAGTACTTTAAATGTATATTGAAAATATTTGAAGTATTTCTAGTTTTTGAATTATGGATTGTAGTGAGCCCCGGCGAGAGCTGGGCAGGCAGTTCGCTGACCCCTCTGGTTCGCCTTTGGGGAAAGTGGGGCTGTCACAGTGACCAACTAGTGAGGTGTGTGCGATAAATTTGGAGGATTAGAGGGAGTTTTGTGCAAAAGGAATTATGTGACAAGAGATGTTAAGAGTTAATTAGAGGGGCATTAAATATATTAGTGATTAGAGACAATTAGAGAGACAAAGAGATAGACATTAGCCTTGTTGCACCACTTGTCAATCATCCATGAAGTTTTGACCAAGACGAAGGTCATTCTTATGCTACTTAAGATTTCTTGCATCATTTGTCTTCCCATTTATCCCTTGATAGCCGAAATTTTGAGAGGAAAAAGAGAAAGAAAACCTCAATTTCTAGCCTTGATTTCTTGCTTAATCCATATCAAATCCAAAGATTAATCCTAATTTACTCCGATAGATCTTGAGTGAAGCTTGGAGGGAAGCTCTTGGTGGAGTTTTTGGAGGAAGAAATGCTCTTGTTTTGCATTTTCTCTTAGGGTTTTGAGGTGGTATACTAAGAAACTTCCCTTCTTTCTCTTATTTTGAATTTTAATTGACATATGACTTGATCATGAAATTTTTATTAAGTTTATTGAAATTTCCAGCCGTGATATGCATTTTCCAGCCTTGAGATGAATTTTCTAGCTTTGATATGAACTTTTAAGTTTTGATATGGGAATTTCCAGCTTTGATATGAATTTTCTAGTTTCGATATGAGAATTTCTAGTTTTGGTTTGCAATTTCCAGTTTTAGGGGTTAAATTTCCAGCTTTTGTGTAGTTGAGATTGAGCTATGGATATGTCAAAATTTGATAGCTTTTGTGGCCTAGAACTTGTACCACATATACCCTATAATATGTTATTTTGATTGATTACGTATTGCCATGAAAATAGGGTTGGATTTAGAGGGTTAACTTGGGGAATTTCGGGGATAAGTTGCTGGAATTTTTCCAAACTCTTGATTAATTGTTTAGAGTTAAACTTTTCAGCTTTTACCTTGAGATTTGCGTATATAATCCATGGTTATAATCCTTGGATAGATTGGTTATAATCCTCGGACGGATTGGCTATAATCCTTGGGTGGATTGAATTTTCTGTACAGATACACTTCAGTGTTTTGGCCGTAACTTGATGTAGGAAACATGGATTTAGGTGCCGTTTGTTGCGTTGGAAACTAGATTTAGAGACTTTAATTTTTATAAATCTCTTGCCCTATTTCTATGTTTCTGAAAATCAATGACCCTTTAAAGTTAACCCTTAGGTCTTGCCTTAATGAGGAAATGATCTTTTGTTAGGAATTAGTGGTTAAGGGTAGTATTAGGCTCCTTTCTATGATAATTTGGAGTAGTATGGAATCTTTAACATTGTAATTGAGTATGTTATTATTATGGTTAGGTGAGAAAGGTAGCCATTATTCCGATTACTTGAACTAGTATGGGAATTTCTGGCTTTCAACCTTGAGGTTCTTGTCTTGTTTTCTTCACAAGTCTTGACTATCTTGACATGTTCTTTCTTCATATGATACTTGACATATTAATCTATCATGCATGAGATTTTACCCCCAAATTTGAATAAGAAGACTTTGCACTTTTGACAGCTATATGGGGGTTAAACCTGCAAATTGCTTTATTCACTAAGTGAAGTTTCGAAATTCATAGTTTACATTTATATTGGCATGAAATGGCTAGACTCTTGATGTATGACATGACCACAGGACTCCAGAGTGACCAAGAGAAAGAACCATAGTTTGAAGTAAAAAGACTGTGATCAATTGGTGAGTGTTCCAACTGCATGTTCCATGTTACTTGATCAAATGTGACTTGTTGTTAGAAATTGCTAAAGATTCTGAATTGTAATTTCATAGGCGAGTGTGTACTTTATCACACTCGGCCTAACTTGACTGGGTTTTGGCTATCTTGTTTATAAGTGAATGGGTATACAAGTAACTTGGCTACATGTACAAAGTAACTTGATATACATGTGACTTGAGGCTTGACTTGAAATACTTGAAATGCTTGAAACATGTAACATGCTAAGGTTACTTGACTTGATCTTGGTTAGGTGAATGTGTACTTATTTGCACCCGATCTTTGTAAAGTTGAATTATATGATCCTACGTGCGGACTTGAATATACATGTGCATGAATGTAGGCTGGTTGTATATCTTCTTACAGTGGCTGAACTGGACTCTTCGCTGGCACTCTTAACTGAGACGTTGAGTAAATTAGACAGCCTTGAATTACTCATGCGTATGCGTGAATATAAGCTGGTAACAGCTGAACCGGGCCTTCGTTGGAACTATTACTTGAGACCAGCCTTAGAACGGTCGGGGTAAGTTGTACAGCCTTGAGTAACGAAAAAATTTCCTAACTTGTTTACCAGTGACTTGAACTCGTGACATGCTTGAATACCGGACCGCTAACGTCTCTAATCATGACATGCTTGAGTGTTGAATGATAGCCAACAACTCCACTCGTGAATAATTGAATACTTAGGGTTCCAAACCCAAATTATGAATACTTGAACATTTGGGGATCTAAGTCTAACTCCATGGCTAGTTGGCTGAATCAAGCCAGCAAAGGGTTTAGTTGAGGAAATTGATGAACTCTGAGTACTTATTTGACGTACGGGCCTGATACAGGGGGATGATCGTAGAAACGAAATAAAGATAAGTGGTGGTCTACGGACATTATAATTGATTGACGGAATGTCAACGGACCCTGAACATGCTGCTATGGAGCCTGCTCCTGAGAGCAGACTATATCCTTTGACATGAGTGTGTTTTTTATTATACATTATTGCATGATCTATCTGGTTTACCTGTTTTACTGTACATTATATTATGATATATTTGGATATGACATGTTTCTTGATATTCTGTGAATTGTATTATGCCTGCTAGTTTACTTGCATGTTTTCTTGGAATCTCACTAGGTGAAAACTTATTCCATTAGGTTGTTTTCCTTACAGGGGGCGAGAAAGTGAGAGTGGGAGTTGGAGAAGACGAAGTCTTTGTCTAAATTTTATTAGTTGCTCACGTGAGCACTTCTTAACTCCATATCAGATTCCCTTGATTTTATCTTGTATGCTTGGAGCCCTGACTATATTTAGGGATGGTTTGGGTATTTGATGTCCCCGATCGTATACATCTAAGGTTGGAATTGCTATTGCTCTTATTGTTGAGGTTATTGTTTTATAAATTTTGTGGTGCATGAGTAAGTCCTGACGCGAGTTGGGCAGATGGTCCGCCAAACCCTTGAGTATGCCCTAGGAGGAGGTAGGGTCGTCACAAAACCTAGAAAATATGTCCATGAAAATGGAAATACGTATGTATGATAGCCTTTCTTTTGGTAAAAGTAAAAGAAAACGTAGAGAAATTGTTTCTCGATCATGTACATCAACTTCGCAAGTGACATTATGTGTTTCGATATCTTATTTTTTCAAATAATATTTCACTTACATCATAAACACATTTTTCAATCTATTTTTTTTTTTACATTTCTAATCACCTTTTTATAAGTAATTATTCCAAATAATATTTCAAATAATATTCTACCTAAACAAACATTTTGTTCCTCGATTTCCCATCATGTGGGGCCTTGATTGGGTGAAAGAGGTTGCTCCCCAATAAAAAAAAATCAAAAATCAAAAAGTGCAAGAGATTAATCTTACCTATAAACGATAGCTAACTTCTACATGATCTGTTAGAACCGCGTGAACCATTTGACCTTTTCGAACCTATTGAACCGTTTGGATGAGATTCGAAAAGTGGTATTCCAGATGGATGGGGACAGTTCGGGGCCTGATGGGTTTACTGGCTCTTTCTTTACTTCATGTTGGAACATTGTGAAGGGGGATGTGTGTAAAGCGGTCGGGGAATTTTTTGCGGGGGCGGAGTTACCCTGGGGGTACACATCAACGTTGTTGGCTTTGATTTCGAAAATACCTGGTGCGTCTTCCTTCTCGGAGTTTAGACCAATTAGTTTATGTAATTTTGTAAATAAAATCGTCTCAAAGTTGCTAGCACTGCGCCTGGAAGCTATTCTGCCTAAGATAATATCGTCCCAACAGAGTGGCTTTGTGAAGGACAGGCAGATGCCTGACAATATCCTGTTGGCTCTGGAGATGTGTTTAGGGTTGGGAAGGAATGTTAGGGTGCTAATGTTGCCTTGAAATTGGATATGGCCAAAGCTTATGATCGGGTCTCCTAGTGTTTCTTATTACAAGTTATGCACAGGTTTGGGTTTGAGGAACAGTGGATAGATATGATCGGCGGTTGATCTCTTCTTGCCATTTCTTCGTATTGGTGAATGGGAAACCCTGTGATTTTTTTCGATCATCTCGGGGTTTGCTGCAAGGGGATCCTCTATCTCCGGTTCTGTTCATCATTGCGGCTGAGGTACTTTCGAGGGGTTCGAACGCTCTGGTGGGGAATCGACAGTTTTCGCCGTATTTGATTGCTCGAGGTTGCCCCGCTTTGACACATCTAGCTTATGCCGATGACATCATTGTTTTTTGCAATGGGAGCACACATTCGCTGACATGTGTGATGGACGTACCAGATAAATACCAGAGGATTTCAGGGCAACTGGTGTGTGACAGCCCCACCTCCCCCTAAGGCGAACCAGAGGGTTCGGCGGACCGCCTGCCCAACTCTCGCCGGGACTCAATCGTTCACTACATTCCTCAAACAGATTACAAGAATAAACCTCAAATATTACATCAAATTCTCCAATAATTACATGTCAAAAACAAAGCGGAAATAATTCCCAACTATACATAAAATGATTTCCAAATCCAAATTATACAAAACATAGGCCATCCAGTCACGTGCACAAGTACTACAAGCCCTTCCTTCGCTTTGAGCCCTGTGGAGGGGAATAAAATGTTTTTGGGGTGAGCTAGAAGCTCAGCGAGTAACCAGTAAAATCAGTAATCAAATCGGTTTCACAATAGTTCATTTCAATAATGTCATAGATCAATGATGTCATAAATCAAATGATAAGTCCAGAAACAATTACAACATTTACAAAACATTAAATATGGAGTATCAATAATTCAAGAAACATTTACAATGGAAAGCGATAGCAACATTCATTAAAAGGATACGGGCTCACATGGAGCTATTCGTTTGTTCGTTCGTGTGATCCCTTAACATTTCCCCTTATTCCTCCAATCATTTAAAAATACATTTTTGTAAGTAGAATCCCTCGTTCATCCTTTTGTTCGTTCATCCCCTTTTCCGGACGTTGACCGGACTCCGCCCATCCGACCATTGGCCGGACTCCACCCATCCGGACGTAGCCGGACTACAAGGTAATACTCGAGTATACCGAATTCGCCCAGGGTCACCATATCGCCCGACCGAGTCCGCTTCTGGCTCGAGTCGATCGGTAACGAAGGGCAGTGGCCAGTTCAGCCAAACGGCTTACATTCATGCGCAACTAGCATTTAATCATTAATCATTGAAAATTTCATATTTATTTAGGTCGAGTGCGATAAAGTACACACTCGCCTAGAAAACTCGTTTTAACAATCATTGAAAGCACTTAACACATTATCAATCAATAATAACAAGCCAATAAGTCAAGGAATACAGCAAACGAGGAACACTCATATGCAAGCATGCATGATATGCAAGAAAATAGTTCAAAAGTAACTTTGGAAACAGATAATGCAAGAAAACGGTACAAAAGTAACTTTGGAAACAGTTCAAAAGTAAATAATGCAGGAAACGGTTCATAAATAACTTTAGAAATAGTTTGAGGTCACTCACCTCCATGGCTCAGAAACCATCCATCAAATATCATTGCCTTACTCAAATCCAAGCCTTAGATCACAAACGCAAAGCAAACAAGTCCTTTAAAAGTTCGGACAGCACTTCCCCTGAATTTGCTTACTTTTCCAGCCATCATGGCTTCATTATTTCCTCATTCCAACCCAAAGGTACACACACAACAACAAGTTCATCCAATAGCCATTCAGCAAGCTCCAAGTAGTACTAGGACAAGTCAAGCTAGGGAAAAGTTCGGAAATGAAAGTTAAGCTCAAAATCAGAAAAACAGTTTTGACGTCATTTTGCGGTAATGGCACCAAAGGCACTACGATCGTCGGATGAAGGTGAAAGACCCACCGTTTCGAAGCTAAGAGATAGGGATACAATATTACAGAAGGTCACTCAACCCAGTTTCGAGTGTAACCAGGTCAAAAATGCAAGATACTATAACAGAATCACAAAAACAAATTCACAGAATGCATTCTAGCGGAAACATCATAACTCAGGCTCTCCAAGTACAAATCCAGAAATTCCAAAACCAGATGAAAGCTAAGAAACAGGGCTACATTTCATCAGAATACCTCAACAACCAATTCGGAAGCATTCTCAACCAAAATAACCCATTACAGACGCACTTCTCAATTTCGGGTAAAACCAGAACAGCAATAGTAATTTCAACTTTTTTCATTCCAAACTGCTCCGATTGATATGAAATTTTGTAGACACCTTTAAAATGTCATTCCCTACAACTTTCATGTTTTAAGCCAAGGCCAATTCGGCCTCTAACTAGGACCTAAAAATTCGGACAGAATGTAGCTTCATGAACCCTAGGTTTTTCAATTTTCTTCCAAAACAGAAATTACTTGCAATCTTCCACTTTTTCCACCTTCTAGATGCCTTATATACCATTTCTAATCATCATAGATAGCCACAGAATCATGCTTATATTAAAACAGAAAATCTCCAAAAATAATAAAACTTCATCACTTCAACCACAAATCAAGAAATAATCCATAAAAGTGCATCTTATACCACCACCAATCATGAATTGAACATCATTAGAGGAAGGAGAGGGGTCATTCACAACTCACCTTAGCAATACAAGAGATAGAGCAACTAGTCACCTTAGCTTTCCAAACAACTCCACAAAACACCTCAAGACCACTTAGCAAAGAGATTTTATGGAATGATTTGGAGTTTTATTGGTTGGATTTGAAGATTGAGCAAGAAATAGAAGTAAGAAATTGAGAGCTTTTCTTTCTTTCTTGAGCAAGAACATTCGGCCAAGAAGCTTGCAAAATGAAGAGATTTTTTGGCCAATTTTAATTAAATGGTAAAGTTATGAATAGTAGTCAAACCCAAGACTTAATCTTATGGTGACACTTGTCACCTTTTGGTTCAAAACTTATCTTTTTGTCTCTCCAATACAAATATCTTAACACCTTGTAAAATAATATCACTTAATACAAAATTCCAACAAGTTGTCAAAAATATAACGCATTTACCGCACTAGCGGGTCCCACGTCCAAAATACGCTTTTAATTTCTCAAAAACTAACCGATACTAGAAAAATCATTTTAAAACTATCTTTGCTCATAAACTTTATCTGGGGAATTTTTCTAATAAAGAAAATGTAGAAAAGGCGGGCGATTAAATAAAATAAACCCTTGAAAATTAGAAAATTTTCGGGTTCTCACACTCATACTTTTCGGGGCGTCACATGGTGAACGCTACTAAAAGCTGTTTCTTGGTAGGCAAGAAAGTGTCTCTTGGCCGCCGCAGGGTGATTTTGCGAGTTACAAGCTTCTCCACCAAGGATCTGCCAGTTACCTACTTGGGTTGCCCTTTGTATGTTGGGAGACAGGTGAAGGGTTTGTTCAATGGCTTACTAGATAAAGTCTCACAGTGGTTGACTGCTTGGCGAGGTTGGTGGCTATCCATGAGTGCTCGGGCTCTACTGATTAAGCATGTGTTAGCCTCAATCCCGATTCATCTCTTGGCAGTGCTGGTGCCTCCGAGGGGGGTAGTTGGTGAGCTGGAGCGGATGTTTGCTAGGTTTTTTTTGGGGGGAGTCAGAATTCGGTCTTAACAGGCATTGGACGGCATGGCCGAAGTTATGCCGACTTGTGGAGGAAGGAGGGGTAGGCTTCCGGTCCCTACAAACGATCATTGATGCTTTTTCTTGTAAGCTTTGGTGGTTGTTTAGAGGGGGATAGTCACTCTGGGCTAAGTTTATGCGGGGCAAGTATGTTGGTGGTTTACATCCTAATCAGGTGGCTATCTGTCCTAAGTTCTCTGCTAGTTGTGCACAAATGTTTAGGGTTCGGTGTTCCATGGAGATGTGGTTGCAGTGGGACCTGTCTGGGTGGGAATATTCTTTCTGGTGGGATAATTGGAGTGGGCTAGGTCCGCTGGCATGGAGGTTCCCAGAGTTAGTGTCTGACGTGAAGATTAATGTGTTTTGGAGGGAGAACCAATGGGATCTTTTGGTCCTGGCATCCCTTCCTTCGGAGATTGCAGCAGCAGCGGCTAAGTCCTTCTTTTGTTTTGGTACAGGTCCGGATAGTCTGGTTTGGACGCTAGAACCATCGGGAGCTTTCTCTACCAAGTCGGCCTATCAGTTAGTTCGGGCATCTGGAGCCCGGGTGTGGACCTTCGTGTATAGCTGGCACTTTGCAATTCCTTCAAAATTGTCTTTCTTCATGTGGCGATTGCTGCAGGGACGGCTGCCCATGGATGCGGTGTTGGCAAAGTTTCGGTTTCATGGCCCGTCTAAGTGCCATTGCTGCTCGCGGTCACAGTCAGAAACTTTGCAGTATGTCTTCTCTACTGGCGACTTGGCAAACGACATTTGGAGTTTTTTTGAACAGTCACTCGACATTTCTTCACCCCCCCTTGGTTGATGTTCGGTCATGGTGCTTGAGATGGTGGTTTACTCCGGTCAGAGGAAGGGCACTGTGATGGCTATACAGAACGCTGCCCTTACTTATTGTATGGTTTCTATGGCGGGCCAGGAACACGGCCCGCTATGAGGGTCGGAGTATTTCTGCTGGACAGGTTTGGGGATGGGTCATTCATGAGGTGCGGCTGTTGGTCCAGGTGCATTTCCCAGCCATGTCGCGCTTGTCACTTCCATGGATTGAGCTCCTGGACTCTATGTCTACGGTGCAGAGGCCACTAGTCTCGACAGTGGTGCGATGGGTGTGTTCGGGGGATGGGTTCTTTAAGTTAAATACGGATGGATGTGCCACTTCTCGTGGGGGAAGCGTCGGCAGTGTGATTAGGGACTCCTGCAGTAGATTTATTCTGGCTTTTGCTGATTTTTTTGGTCCTGTAAATGCCTTGCAAACGGAGACACGTGCTCTTCTACTGGGTCTTCAGTTGGGGAGCCAAAAAGGGATCTCGCACTTAATTGTTGAGTCTGATTGTCTAGTCTTGATTAGTTGTTTACGGGGGGCCTGGGGTGTTCCAGCTGCCATTCGACCTGTCGTTTGAGCTATTCGGGAGGTTGCCCCTGAGGGTTATCGGTTCTCTCACTGTTATAGGGAGGGGAATTCTGTGGTGGATTCCCTAGCTGCTTATGCCAATGCACGTGGCTCCTTTGAGGTTTTCTCTATGGTAGCTCAACTTCCGGGCCGGACTAGGGGGTTACTGGCCTAGATATGCAGAATTTTTGTAACTTCCGCTTCTCGTTCCAGAGGTAAGGTGGCAGCCCTCCTCCGTGCTTTGTATTCAGGGATTCTTTCAGATTTAAAAAAAAAAAGAAAACTGTTTGGATGACCACTTTTTGTCAGCTGTTTGAACCCTTTGGCCTTGCTGTTGTTTGCTTCCTTGTTATTTTATGTTATCTAGCTAATCTATTCTATGTTATCTAACTAATCTATTCCTTGTTATTTTATGTTATGTTATCTAACTAATCAATTCCTTCAAAAAAAAAACCTAATCTATGTTATTTTATTTTATGTTATCTAACCCATGGCTAAGGAACTTTGGTAGTGATTTTCGCCGTCCTGCATTTGCCAAGATTCTTCGTGGCAGTCCTTTTACTCTTGTCATCCATTGACTTTATTAAACTTTGAAGTCTTCAAGTGTATATATATGCAAGGTTTCCTAAACAGAAGATAAACAGATCGAGTGGTGAGAATCTGAGAATCGGAGAACAAGATCAATCCAGAAGATTAGCAGTTTTCTCCTGTACAAATGGCAATGGAAGCTCAAACTTCTCCCTCTCCTCCTTTTTGTACGGCAGGTTTGGGGCCTTGTGAACCATCATGCTGCCATTCAACTCCCTTAGATAAATATCACCTGTGGGTTTTCTGGAGCACATGCAGCAATACTGAAGGGCGATGCACGAAGCCTCATCACTCTGCTAGTAAGTATGTAGTTCAATGAATAATTTCATATAATATGTATGTGGATATTTATCACAAATAAATTTGTCATAAATATAAAGTTTGACTCTGATAAACTCTTGGGGAATAAATTCGAACAATTTAGAACAGAAAACATCTTGGTAACTATTAGTTTGATGATAAAAAAAAGGAAAATTTTCATTTTACCCCCTGTCATTTAGTACTTTTTTTTGCACAACCCCCTCTATGATTTCAAAAGTTATATATAACCCCCTCATAATTTGAATTAAAGTGTCAAAGTGACGAAATTTGCAATCCATAATGGAGTCAACTAAAATATTAAGAATACCCTTATGTAAAGTTAAAAATTATTTATTAACCACAGAGGAGTTGTGTATATATTTTAAAAATTATAAAAGAATTATATGGTACAATGCAAAATCATATAAGAGTTATATGGTAAAATATAAAATCATACGGGGTTAGAGTGTCATGTATATTATGTTTATATATTTTTGGTCATTTCAGCTATTTTAGTTTTTAAATAAGGGAAATTTCAACATTTTATTAAATTCCATTACGAATAATCATTTATATCACTTTGACACTTTAATCCAAACTATAAGGAGATTATGTATAGTTTTTAAAATTATAGGGAGATTATGTGCAAATTAAGCTATACCACAGGGGCAAAGTGTAATTTGCCCTAAATTAAACTATCATATGGATGTCAGAAAGATACAAAGGCTTGGGCCATCCAATTGGAAGGTACTTAAAGCTTTTCAATTAAGCTTTGGGAAAATCATACACGAATACATACTTTCTTTCTTTTTGGCTTTTTCTTGTTTTGGTGAAAACGCAGAACAATCACTACTCTGGAATTAATATATAAATGACACAGTAGTACTAGTCCGCAATATTAATTCCTGACCGATTTTCCTATTGCAGCTGCTGACGGTGCCGAGATTAAGCACCAAATCAGATGTTTTCTGCGACTTCATAGGGAATCACTATTAGTGCAGTGTGTAGTTCAGTTTTGGGGTTTAGTTAAGATTGGAGACAAAACGTATTTGACAACTTGTGACCAGCCTTTTGCTCTCTGTTACAGCCACTATCATCAAGACGTTGAGCAACTATGTGAACATAGGAAGTACTCATTGGAGTACTTAATACCCGTGGATGAAGATGATGATGATAATGATGATGAGATTAGTGTCGACCAAGTACAGCCAATTGGTCCCCCTGGTCGGGTGTTCCGCAGTGGATTCCCAGAATGTACATGGGATGTGCGTTATTACACTAGTAGAGAGTATCCTCAGCGTGATTTTCCGTCGACCGTGTCAAGACATACTGGGCATTGCCAGTCTATCATCACCCAACTCAGCACCTCTCCAGTGGTGTACTGGAAATTGTATCATCAATTTATTTTTACTTGCCTCGAAAGAAAACTCTAGCGAAGCTTCAGGTACGATTTTTCTCTTTTTTTAAGGTGCTTAATTATATATGTGTTGACGGTTTATGGTTATAATTAGCGTAATTTTATCAATAAATTAGATAATATATGAAATGGGTGCAAACTTCCTTGTATAAAAGAGGAACTTAGAAGACGAAGCCCAGGCTGTAACTTAGTATCTGTTATAGAAAAGCCATTCTGACTCTAATTCATCATTTGGTTGGTGCTTCTCCTTCGGAAAATTGCTCCATCACCGACCATAGCTTTGGTGATAGTTACTGGCGGTCTCAACTTTACACTCATTTTAAAGCATAGTTATTGTGGTGACCAATTTAAGGATAATTGACGATGAAGGAGATAAAATTATAACACCATAATCGGTGTTGTGCATTATATAGTGTAAGATTTGTGGTAGTATAACATTAATGAGTTAAGTTTTTAGAGCAATCAAGACAAACAAAGTTTGGCGCTTAATAAGAATTTCATGCTAAATATAGCTTGAATAGGAGATGCTTGACGTGAAATTTGTATATTTCCATGTCATTACAGAACTGGGGATGAAGAGGTGATTTTTGGTGGGTAACTGGACCGACCTAAATCAATCCCTTCTCAGATGAGGTGGGGTGTATTTGCTTATCCGAAGTGAATGGCGGGGCTTCTCCCCTGGGATCACTCCGACGATCAAGTTAGTACGAGAACGAGAGAAAAGTAATAGTATATGTGAATGAACAGTATGCTTACTTGTAGGGAGTACACAAAGGGTATTTATAGAGCGGGAGTGGATGGCAGGACGGAGGGCTCATGTTAGCGGGACCCATGTCCTGCCATTACGGCTCTGTTCCCTGTCAGGAGGCCTGACTCTGACACTGTAGCCATCTGGGCAGGGTGACGGGGAACTCTGCATAGTAGCCATTAAGAGCATCGGGTGCTTTTCAGATAAAGCACTGGCCCCGGATGATGTCAGGCTGTTTGACATCATCAGCGTACAGCCGAGGTGGAAGTCTGAGGTGCAAAGGTCATCTAAACAGTAGACCAGGGACCTGGCCGAGCTCGGAAGTCATGTTCAGGACAAGACTTCGCTCGCGTGAGGGACGAAATGAGATAACCTCGGCCATACAGGGATCGCCGAGGTGAGCATCCTCAATAAGCCCCCCAAGCCCGGGAGGTGCCGAGGCTTCGTGGTGCCGAGGTCGTTCCGGGTCGGGGGACCCGAAACCGCTCCGGAAGAAGCGGGGGTGCGACACGTAGGCCGGTCAGTTGTCAGGACGTGGTGAGCAGAGTGGTTACGGGTGATCGTCACGTCGTGAGGTTGTGGGACGTTTCGTGCAGAGAGAGTGTCAGTCGAAAGGACGGGGCATTAATGAGGAGAGAGAGAAGCACGTCCTTTTGAATTCGAACGTGGCTCCCTTTTCGCGTTCTTGCCGCCTCTTCGGGTTCCCCTCGAATCCCTATAAATAGGAGGTCTTTTTCACCGCATGGACCATCACTTTATATCTCAGCCTCAGACTTGTAAAATTCGTGAGCGTTGCCGAGGTCAGTCCTGCCAGCCGAGATCTCAGCCGAAGTCCTCAGCTTCGTCCGATTCTATAGTCAATAGTAAGTATCTTTCTTTTCATCTATTCTTTCACACATGGCCAAAACGGCCAAAACCCATAAGAAAACCGTGAAACCAAGCTACCAGACCGAGGAGGTGCCGGACACTTCGGAAGAAACGGCTTCGTCCAGCTCTGGGGGGTCAACGCCTAGTACTGCGGAGGGCTCAGCCGAGGTGGGAACCGGCGAGACAGCCTCGGTGTCAGAGTCATCTGAGATGAGTGAGGGTGGTTCCGAGGTCGTCTATAATAGCGAGCTCGGAACTGAGATACCCCACGACGAGGGCGTACTGGAGCCAGTCGCTCCGAGGGACGCAGCCAAAATTGATTTCGGTAAGATGCCGAAATTTAGAAGTCGCGTGGGAGAAGATAGGGCCGAGAAGGTGATAAGAAAGCATCCTTTCAGGCCGGGGTACCTCATCACGTCGCCTGGGCAGAATGACTCAGCCGAGAAGCCCCCCATTGGCACTGTGGCAGTCTACATCCAACAGTTGGAGGCAGGGTTGAGGATGCCGACGTCGAGGTTCTTCAGGGACGTACTCCGTCACTTCGGTGTAAGGATTACTCAACTCGCCCCGAACGCGGTCCGCATTCTCATAGGTTTTGAGATGCTGTGCCAACATCAAGAGGTGACTCCCACTGTGGACCTCTTCCGCCGATGTTATACCATCAAGGCACACGGGACGGATAAGGGGTGATTCTACATCTGCAACCGGAACAACACCATCCCGAAGCTAGTGATTGGGGCTCACACCTCGATAAAGAATTGGAAACGGGACTTCATCTTCGTCCCAGCCGGGGACTTCCCTTGGGGTTTTTGGTGGAGGCCCATTAAGTCGAAGGCCGACCCTTCCGCGGGGGACCACGAGGAGGAGTCCTTCCAGAAGTTAATGGGGTCAGGACTTCGGATATACAGTTGGGACTACCCCGAAGCCGTGCTGGTCGACGGGGGGATTAGCCGAGCCTCACTCCCTCCTGACAAGCCTTCCTTCTTTTCCACTAAACTTGAGAGACCTTGTAATTTTTCTTTCATGGCTTTCCCTTTACCTCGGCTGTGGCAAATAATAATGTTTGTTTCTTGTGCAGTGGCCAAATTATCCGACATCATCACCTCGGGCTCTGCCGAGGTGGCCAAGAGGTCGAAGAGGAAGAGTTCAGGTGAGACATCGGCACCTCCTCCTAAAAAGAAGTCACAAGGGCAGGTGTCCAAGACTTCCGCGGCCAAAAGCGCTCCCACCACGGCAGCGCAAAGCAGCTCGGCCGCTGCAGCCACAGGGTCCACCTCTACTGTGCCAGAAGGGGTGCCAATAGGAGTTACCACGGCACTTCCGCCTCCTCACGGCCGAGGTAAACAATTGAAGGCTCCGGTCAATGTGGTAACGGGGTCTTCACTATGGAACCGTTTCCATAGCCCCCCGGTGTTTCCCGAAAAAGAGAAGTCCCACCCCGACGAGCATTGGTGTCCGGAGTGGACGCTCTCGGTCAATGACAGGTGCACCAATCCTCGGGTTGCACAAGAGTTGGTGATGCAGTCAAGCTTGCCGAGGGACGTGGAGTTCACAAGGAAGCTGACCCCGGCCGAGATGATTCAAAGCATAATGGTGACCACGGCCTCCCAGACAGCATTTGTGGCCGAGATGACGCATCGGTACTGTGCCTTACTCGAGGAGCAGGACACCGGCAAGTTGCAAGATCAGATCTCCAAGTTGAAGAAAAAACCGGTGGTGTCCGAATCCGAGAAGTCGGAGCTTCAAAGACGGCTCCAAGAAGCCGAGACGAAGGAGGAGGAGGCCGAGACTACCATCAACAGCCTCAAGTCGGCTCTGGAGAAGAGCAGAAGAGGGCGGACGAGGTGAAGAAGTCCCACGAACAAGCTCTCGAGAGCGCTAGGACCTCGGCAGTTGAGGCTTTCCGGAAGTCCGAGAACTTCATCGGAGATCTCGGCCAACTGACGAGGCCGAGCTTTATGCTTGGCTACACATCGGCTATCGACGAGGCCGCAGTTCATCTTTCCTCCGAAGCCTTGGAGTCTTTGAGAAACAGTGCCAACTATAATGAGGACTCCAAGGAATTGTACGATCGGATGGCCGAGGGCATCCAAGCTGGAAGGAACTTGGCCGAGGTCCAGGATGAGTTCAACAAATGGCTATCTGAACTCGACGAGGTGTTCGAGGAGGACGGAGGAGAGGAAGCTGGGGGTGACGTCGGCGAGAAGGCTGACGAATAGCAAGGAAGAGAAGGAGGAGGAGAGCTTCATCCCGGCGAGGAAGAAATCGGGGAGCCAACCGGCCAGGAGGGAGCCGAGACCGGGGTTTAGGCTCATAGGCATTTGAAGTGAAATACCGAGGTGGGAGGTACTTAGTAGCACTTCTTACCTCGGTTCTTGTAATCTTTTTGTAATGCCTCTTTTTATTAAATGACATATCCATTTCTTCTCACTTCGGCTCTTTTGATTTCTTGTTTCGTCCACTGCTTGTCCCCCTAATTTTTTAATAACGGATGTGTGGCATCGTAGTATTAAAAAATAACAAAGCATCTGAAGTCATAACTGAATGAAATGTTCAAGCATAATACAATTTAAGGTTCTCGGCGTGCCAAGTCCTCGGCACTAGAGAGCCATCTCGGTAGCTCAGTTTACAATACCCACTAAGATTAAATTCCACGACTCGGTAAGGACCTTCCCATTTTGGAAATAATTTTCCTTGTGGTTCAGCTCGGCTGACTGAGTTATTTCTGAGCACCAAGTCTCCTGGCAGGAATCGCCTATGTTTGACGCGGACATTGTAATAGTGGGCCAGGGTGTTCTTGTAGGAAGCTACCCGAGCTGAGGCAATGTCCCTTCTCTTGTCGACGAGGTCGAGATCCAACTGTCTCTCTTCTTCGTTCACCTCGGCGGCATAGGCTGCCAGCGGAGGACTGGGTGTAAGGATCTCAGCAGGGATGACAGCCTCGGCTCCATAGGTCAAGGAGAAGGGGGTCTCTTGCGTGGATGACCTCGGCGTGGTCCGATAAGACCACAGGACACTGGGGAGTTCTTCCACCCAAGATGATCCAGCTCGGTGTAGTCGGGTCTTGAGGCCATGCAAGAGAGTTCGGTTGAAATTTTTTGCTTGACCGTTGGCCTGGGGGTGGCCCACCGAAGTGAAGTGTTGTTTGATGCCGAGGTTCTGGCACCAAATCTTAAATGGATTCTCGGCAAACTGTCTCCCATTGTCTGAGATGATGATCTGAGGTATGCCGAAGCGGCAAATAATGTATTTCCAAAAGAATTTTTGAACGGCCAACCCTGTGATGGTCCTTAGAGTCTCGGCCTCGACCCATTTAGTGAAGTAATCCACAGCGGTTACAAGAAAAGTATGACCCCCGACCGCTTTAGGGAAAGGACCGATGATGTCTGTCCCCCATTGCTCAAACGGCCAGGGTGAAGTGATTGGAACCATGAAGTTGGAGGGCTGGTGGTGCTCGGGGGTGTGGACTTGGCAGGAAGGGCAACCGAGAACAAGATTTTGGGCATCTTATCGAACGGAAGGCCAGAAATACCCGAGAAGCAGGGTTTTTTTGGCCAACATCCTGTGGCCGACGTGAGCCCCACATAGGCCTTCGTGTATCTCGTGGAGGATCTGGCGTCCATCCTCGGGCGTAACACACCTCAGCCACGGGCCAAGGTAGGAGCGTTTATACAGTTCTCCATCGCGGAGGGCGTACCGAGCGGCTTTGCGTTGTACCTTCCTCGCCTCGGCTCGATCCTCGGGGAGGATCCCCTACCCTAAGAAAAGGATGAACGGGCTCATCCATGTATCTCTCGAGTGCACGGGGCAGGCCAGCTCTTCCATGTATCCCGACTCGTTCAGCACCTCCACTAAAACAGTCTTGTTGAGGTCAAAGAATGATGTGGAAGCCAGCCGGGATAAGGCGTCGGCCCGTCTATTCTGGGAGCGGGGGATTCTTTGGATTTCGAAAGACCCGAAGTATGCGGTGAGTTGGTGGACTTTGGAGAGATACCGTTGCATGGTCTCATCCTTGGCCTCATATTCACCAAGGACTTGACATACTACAAGTTGGGAGTCACTGCGGACGTGGATCCGCTGCGCACCGAGCCTGCGGGCTAGCTGGAGTCCCGCGATCAAGGCCTCATATTCGGCTTCATTATTGGTGGCTGGGAAGTCAAAGCGGAGGGCATACGAGCACACTTCTTCCTGGGGGCCCTCCAGGAGCAGTCCTGCTCCACTGCCATCCCCGTTAGAGGATCCGTCCACATATAACGTCCACAAGTGTGGGGTGGACACTTCGGCGATGTCGGAGGTGGATCTCGTTCTTCCGTGAAGGTGAGCTCGGCAAGGAAGTCGGCTAAGGCTTGAGCTTTTATGGCTGTGCGTGGCTCATACGACAGGTCGTACTCCCCTAATTCGATGGCCCACTTAGTAAGGCGTCCGGAAGCCTCGGGCCGCACTAGTATCTGCCGAATAGGCTGGTCTGTCCTAACGGAAATGGGGTGCGCTAGGAAGTAGGGTTTCAACTGCCGAGCCGCGTGGACCAACCCTAGCACGAGTTTTTCTACCTGGGTGTACCGAATCTCCGGTCCACGAAGAGCTCGGCTGACATAGTAGACCGGCACTTGGGTGCCCTCATCTCGGATGAGTACAACACTGACAGCTTCGTCGGCGGCGGAGAGGTAAAGGTACAGCTTTTCTTCGGGTCGAGGTGAGGCGAGGGTAGGCAGGTGATGCAAATATTGTTTTAATTTGTCGAAAGCAGCCTGGCACTCTTCGGTCCAGGCAAACTGGTTGGCCTTCTTCAGCACCTTAAAGAAGGGCAAGGCTTTCTCAGCAGATTGGGACAGGAAGCGGTTCAACGCGGCCAGGCGTCCGTTTAGTCTCTGGACTTCTCGGAGGTTCCGAGGTGGGGATATGTCCTGAATGGCCTTGACTTTATCGGGGTTAGCTTCGATTCCCCGGTGGGAAACCAGATACCCCAAAAATTTTCCTGAGGTGACACCGAAGACGCACTTCTTGGGATTTAACTTCATCCTTGAATCTCGCAGGACGCTGAAGACCTCCCTCACATCTGACAGGAAGGCCGAAGTAATCAAACTTTTGACGAGAATATCATCCACATAGGCCTCCACATTGCGGCCGATCTGATCTTTGAAGAGGCGATTGATCAGCCTTTTATAGGTGGCCTTGGCGTTTTTTAGCCCGAACGGCATGGTAGTATAGCAGTAGATACCTTGGTCGATGTAGAACGCTGTCTTCTCTTGATCCTCCTCGCTCATTCCTATTTGATGGTACCCTTTGAAGGCATCTAGGAAGCAGAGGATCTCATGTCCCATTGCCGAGTCAACTAGGGCGTCTATCCTCGGCAGATGATAGCAATCCTTAGGGCAGGCCTTGTTAAGGTCGGTGAAGTCAACACACAATCTCCATCCACCGGTGTCCTTTTTTACCATGACGGGGTTGGACAACCAGGTGGGGTATTGGATCTCATGGATCATCTTGGCGGGCAAGAGCTTGTCGACTTCATCAGATATGGCTTTACTGCATTCGGGGCCGAAGTGCCTACGTTTCTGCTTCACAGGACGGGCCTGTGGACTAACGTTAAGCTGGTGAACCATGAGCTTAGGTGGCACTCCGACCACTTCATCAGCGGACCACGCGAAGACGTCTCGGTGGTCCTTTATCAGGTAAATCATCTCTTCCTTTAGGGGCGAGGGGAGTCCGACTCCTACTTGGACCACTTGGTCAGGTCTCGCCTCATCCAAAACTACCTGCTCCATCTCATCCCCGGGTTCAAGCCTGCCGGGCTTTCCTGCTTCCTGGGGATCGATGCTGTCTATGGAGAGGACAGCTGGCCTCTTCTCTTCGGCCTTTGACGCAGTCCGGGGGGTGACCGCGGCTTGGATGGTAGCAAGGTAGCATTTCCGGGTAGCATTCACGTGGCTACTTACCTCGGCCACCCCTGCAGGCGTCGGGAATTTGAAGCTCAGGTGGTAGGTGGAGTACACAGCTCCCAAGGCGTTGAGCGTGGGTCGACCTATCAACATGTTATAAGGAGAATCTGCTTTGACTACCGCAAAACTAGCGGGTACGGTTCGGCAGCGGGGATGACGTCCGATAGTCACCATCAGGGACACCATGCCCTCCGGGTGGACGACGTGTCCCCCGAAGCCGATAAGGGGAGTTCTGACGGGAGTGAGTTGTTCTCTGGTCAGTTTCAAACTTTCAAAAGTTCGGTAGTACAAGACGTCTACTGAGCTTTCGGGATCGACATAGACCTTTTTGACTATGTAATTATTGGTGAGAACTTCGATCACAAGAGTTTTGTGATTGCTGGAGGCGACAGAGACAGGGTCGCTGGTACCATAGGGAATCACCTCGGATAACCTGGAGCTCGGCTCGGCCACCTCCATACCGGCTTGGCGGTAGGTCCGTTTCCGGGAGTTCTGGCTGTCACCTCCCGTTGGGCCACCCGCGATCGTGTTGATCACCCCGACGATGTTAGGGCCGTAGCCCGGTGATCCATCGCGCGGAGGCCGCTGGTCCTCCCTGTGGTCCCGGGATCTCGGCAATGACTCTTTGTGTCCCGCCTGTCTTCTCGGCGAGGACCCCGGTTGTCCCGATGGGAGGCGCTTCGGTTGAAGCCTCCATCCTTACGGACGAATTGCTTCAAGTATCCTTGTCGGATCAGGTTCTCAATCTCTCGCTTTAGATCATTGCAGTTTTCGGTCTCGTGCCCAACATCTCGGTGGTAGGCACAATAGAGGCTGGAGTTCCTCTTATCCCTCCTCCCCAGAATTTCAGGGGGAGCGCAGCCTAGGTGATTCTGCCTCATCACGGCTAAGACATAAGACCGGCTGGAATTGAGTGGTGTCAGCTCAGCGTCCGAGGTGGACGACCTTCCTTTTACGATCCGATCGAAGACACTCCGGCGGTCTCGGAATTGATTCGATGAGCCACTGGGGCATTGTTCGACCCGGTCGGTGTCTTTTTTCCTCTGGAAATCTTGCCCAGTACGAGCTGCTTGAGCTTCTCGCTTCATGCGGTTGAGGTCCCCACTTCGGATTCCTTGGTCTACTCGCTCCCAGAGCTCCCGAAGTGTGCGGGGGTAATCCCGATGTATCTCGGTGTTGAAGATCCCCGTAATCAACCCGTTGGTGAAGGCAGCTATGGTTACCTGCTCATTCTGATCAGGTATCTGCACATTTTCCTCATTGAGCCTCTGCACATACCAGCGCAGTGACTCGCCGGGAGCCTGCTGTAGGTTCAAGAGGTAAGTTCAAGTCTTCGTAATTGGACGAGACAATACGAAACGGTGGATGAACCGGTCTATCAACTCGTCCAGTGAGGAAATGCTCCTCGGTTCTAAGCCCCAGAACCATTTTCTGGCTGTGCCTTGTAGGAAAACGGGGAAAGCCCGACAAATCACGACGTCGGGGACGCAGTAGAGTCGGAAGGCAGAGATGAATGTACGGAGGTGATCCTCGGGGTCACCTCGTCCATCGTAGGAGTACAAGGCTGGGAGCTTAAAATTTGGGGGCACCATTTGCCCATTGATGTCATCAGTGAAGGGCGGAGCCCTCATATAGTCGGCTGCTATGCCGCCGGAGCGCCGAGGTGGGTCCTCAGCGTGTTTTCCCTACAGACTCCGGGAGAATGCCCGGGAAATGGAGGCAATTTTAGAAGTTGCCTTGGAAGAGGCACGCCTGGAGGTACTCCGGGAGAGGTGCCCCTCATCAGAGTCCTCACCGGAAGGTACTTCAGGGGACTTCGTCGATCTCCTCTTGGAGGATTCGACTTTTTCCTTCCCCTGCCTCTTGAAGTACCTCCCTAGTTCTTCAAAGATGTTAGGGTTGTCAGCTACGAACTCGGCCATCTTGGCGATGGCGTCCTCGTTGTCGGGCTGGGTCCTTGGGGACCCTTGTTATTCAGAAATGCGACCTTGCTGGGCTCCTGAGGTTTGCCCAGCCCCGATTGAGGGAACTCTCCCGCCTCTGGAGCGCGTGGATCTCATTTTAACAGTAATCTCGTTCCCACGGACGGCGCCAATTGAAGAGGTGATTTTTGGTTGGTAACTGGACCGACCTAAATCAATCCCTTCTCAGATGAGGTGGGGTGTATTTGCTTATCCGAAGTGAATGGCGGGGCTTCTCCCCTGGGATCACTCCGACGATCAAGTTGGTACGAGAACGAGAGAAAAGCAATAGTATATGTGAATGAACAGTATGCTTACTTGTAGGAAGTACACAAAGGATATTTATAGAACGGGAGTGGATGGCAGGACGGAGGGCTCATGTTAGCGGGACCCATGTCCTGCCATTACGGCTCTGTTCCCTGTCAGGAGCCCTGACTCTGACACTGTAGCCGTCTGGGCAGGGTGACGGGGAACTCTGCATAGTAGCCATTAAGAGCATCGGGTGCTTTTCAGATAAAGTACTGGCCCCGGATGATGTCAGGCGGTTTGACATCATCAGCGTGCAGCCGAGGTGGAAGTTTGAGGTGCAAAGGTCATCTAAACAGTAGACCAGGGACCTGGCCGAGCTCGGAAGTCATGTTCAGGACAAGACTTCGCTCGCGTGAGGGACGAAATGAGATAACCTCTGCCATACAGGGATCGCCGAGGTGAGCATCCTCAGGGGATAAACTGTGGTTTTTAAAGATCATGGGTTTCCAGTTGTTAGGTGGCAATAGGAGGGGTGCTTTTTATAAATTAATCTAATGGAAGGTCTCTTTTGCAATGTGTCAACAACTGATTTTTCAATTGCTCATAACTATGAAAACTATGATGAGTGTCACCCACTATGAATGTTCTCTTTTTAAGTTATTTTTTAAGCCAAAGAAGCTGATTCTAAAAAATCTATGGACTTTTCAGAACCTCTATACCAAAATTAGTTGAGTAAGCATATGAAGAGTTTATCATATTGGTTTTTTTTTGGGTGCAAATCCATTGTTGTTAAACAGCTTTTAAAAGCCAAAGCAAACACTTTGAAACTTGTAAATAACTCTTTAATTCATTTACGGTGCATGGATAATGTGTTTGTCAGAATCTACTACTGGAGGTGAATCTGACAGCTACTCGTGTAAGCCTTGCGGAAGTAAGTTCATGTGAGAACCTCAAGTGTTTTTTTTTCCCCTTCTATACTGCATAATCTTGGCTGAAGCTTTACGCTATTCATTCCATACTAACACTTTTAAGCCAAACATCTATAGGTCAAGCTAGTGAAATTGATAAAATTGACGAAGTATTGAGAGGACATAGACTGTCTATTACCGGAACATGGACAACTTGTGGAGAAATACTAAGTTCTCGTGAAGGTGATTTTATTCAAAAGGGACAAGGGGTAGTTGGAAAGGCATTTTCATCCAAAAGTGCATGTTTTTGTAGGGATATAAGACGGTTAAACATAACAGAGTACCTCTTGGTTCCAAACGCACGACAGTTGGGGTACTCTGCTTGTTTTGCAGTTTGTTTGCAGAGTTCTTGCTCGAACAATTGCATTTACGTATTAGGGTTTTTTTTTACCTAAGAATAAAAAACAAAACTATAGGGATCCTAGGACATTGTTGCGCAGGCTAATGAAAACATTGGAACAATGCCTCCAAAGTTCTTTTAAGATTGCTTTAGGACAAGAATTGGGGCAGAAATTGTCTGTTGAGGTTATAAAGGTCTCTTCAGATAATCAATTTGATTCTTTTGAAATCTTCAATACTACTGGTATTGAATCGACACCTAGGTTAGAGAAGTACAAGGAGGAGAATGATGCAACTTGATTTCACATCTCAAGAAGTTGATGCTGCAAATGGTTCTATGAATGGTATCCATGAACAGCAGAATAGAAGTGTTGGATCTACATCTAGGCTTGCAAAAGCACGAGGAGAAGGAATGATGCAAGTTGATTTCTCATCTCAGTAAGTTGATACTGCAAATGCTTATATAAATGGTGTCCAGGGACAGCAGAGTGGGATTGTTGGATCTCCACCTAGACCAAAGAGCGCACAGGGCTTCGTCAACATATCATATCTAGAATTAAATCTTGCAGGAGTTGATGTTGTTCACAATTCTATGAATGGTATTTATGAACAGCAAAATGGAATTGTTAGATTTTCAACTGGACCGGTGATCATACAAAACATGGTCAGCATAGCGGATCATGAACCAATTGTGGAAGATCCTGAAAGAGATGGCGCTAGTATAGAACAGAGAGACAACGAAGTGACTAATTTAAAATTGCAAAAGCTTAGTTGTACTTTAAAAAGTGATCTTGGAATTACTCGTGAGATTCTTGAACAAAGTTCTTTGAGGAAACTTGAAGATGCTGCAAAAAATATTGGAGGTAATTCTTAACTGTAGCACTTCTCTGGATCAGAATTGAATTCAAATGTTGGTTAATGCATCATGATTTGATCTGGATCTGTTTGGAAAGATCAAGTTTACATGTTGTAAAGGCTTTTTCCTTAACTGAAGTTTTCCTTTCTGAAATCTGCAGTTAGTCGATCTACATTGAAACGTATATGTAGGGAGTATGGTATTCACAGATGGCCCCCTCGTAAAGCAAGGAAGGTTAATCAAGCATTTGCTGAACAGAAAATTGTTCAACCTTCTACTAAAGATACTCATGAACACCAGCAGTCAGATGCAACAAGGCTAGATGATGATAATGGCATGTGGGTGAAGGCAAAATATCAAGGGCGCATGATAAAGTTCAGACTTCCATTTTCTGCCCGTAAAATCGATTTGGAGGAGAAGGTAGCACAGCGGCTGAATCTAGCCATGGGAAGTTTTATAATTGAGTATCAGGATGAAGATAAAGATCGGATATGGATAACCTGTGATGAAGATCTGAGAACGTCTATGAGCACATTAAGCTCACTAGGTAGGACTACAATCAAAATGTTGGTCAATTGATCGCACATTTATGAAACTTTGCATAATAAATTTGTTTCTGAGTATCGCATTTTCATTCAATACTTTTTCCATGAAGAAGTGTGCTCTGCCGGAAAGCACGCCAAAATACAGGCCTAGTCCCATGTAGCTTCCATGTACATAGCAGCACGTTTTAGTTTCATTGACTGGAAAAAAATGGTAGATGATGAAGATGATTTTATCTCCCACTCTTCAATGATCTCATTGCATTGTTTCCACTATCTATGACTTCTGTTACTTATGTTAAAACAAGACAATTTTGACTAAAAATGCTTCAAATGAAAAAATGAACTAAAAGTGACTGTCCTCAATAAATAAGGAAACCCTTTCCAAGGCATAGCAACTGAATTATTATTGTCATTGCACTTGTCTCAATTGAGTTAAAAGATATTTATTCCTTGCTCATTAGTCGATGAAACCTTCAATTTTAGATGGTGGTTTCCACGTGTTCTTGAATGACTTAGATTTCAATTTTTGTGTTGTATGATTAAGTGCAATGAATTTCTTATGTTAATGATTGAGAAAAACTAAGAAAATGATTTCTAGACTAGATAATGAATCTCAATAGCCACCCTGCATCAAATTCACCATAAACACTGCAAGATTTGTCCTTAAAAGATGGTTACCGGAAGTTCAAATCAGTTAATTCAGCTTTCTTTTACTTTTTGATTTCATTGGAAATGCCAAACAAGTTGAGTGCTGATAAACCATCAATATATGGCAGTATGGAATTGCTCAAATTACAGCAGAGCATAACCAAAGGCAGATAACCTGCTTTGAGTTTTCACTCTATATTAATGAAACAATATAAGCAATGGCCGAACCTGTCATAATTCGTAAAAGACGGCCATGAAGCACCAACAGAATTTCCTTGGCTAGACCAGGATTCTAAGTGTTATAACCCAACAAGAATCAGGCGAGAACGAAAAAAAGATGGCCATCGAGCTCCAATAGAATTGCCTTGGCTAGATTAAGATTCAATATGTTAGAACCCAGCAAGAATCAGGCGAGAACGAGACAGATGGCCATCGAGCACCACCAGAATTGCCTTGGCTAGACCAGGATTCAAAGTGTTAGAACCCAGCAAAAATCAGGCGAGAACGAATCAAGCCACCGAGTAATGCCGAGACTTGTTACTGCAGGGATTGCTGATCACGATCATTTTGTAAAATTTAAATGATGGGAAGAATCAGTTTATTTTCTCAACCTTTCCAACCAAACCAGAATTTTCCCTTTTGTTAGTCGCATTTGTAGTATGTGATCTTTGGAATTTGTGATTTGTGGAAATTAGTTAAGATTAGCAAATGTATATTGTTGAGGAGAGTCCAAATAGCAGAGATCAATAGATTTTTAAGAATTATAATAACTCAAAAGTCTAGCAGGAGAGGAATGGAGAGTTAGGAGCCCGACAGGGTGCAATATTGATGTCAATATTATATTTTTTCATATCCATATTACATATTACTGCACTGCATGGCCAAAGTTAATTGCTTTCGATATATAACCAAGTTAATATGATTTACAACATTAGCTCAATATTTTAAATACAATATATTGTTTTATTTTAGAATGATAATAATGTTTTCAAATTGGGATATTTCAATTCGGTGGCTAAATCAAGTTGATTATCAAACAAATAAAAGTTTCATCAGCTTCAAGATTTTGAGACTTCCACTTCCAATTTTATTATTGGCCTTAAGGCTTAGTGGCAACTGGCAAGTTTTGGGCTTTATGGCCGATGGTTGGGGTCCAGCAAGGAGCTTAAGCGAGTTGTTGGTGGTCAGGTGTGTAATATGGGGAAAAAAATGGAAAGCATTAGCAAACGATTAAGTAAAACAAAGTTCTTGTCATCGGATTGCAGTTCTTTATGCAATAGTTCCCCAACACCCAAAAAAAAAATAAAAAATGGAGGTTGACGTATCTAAAAAACATACTCTCAAATTGTGAACATTTACATTTAAGTTTTCAGAACCCATTTTCCTTTTTAGTCTAAAAGGAGCCCAATTCCGCTAGTTAAGATTGTCTCCAAATATGAAGATTTTGAAAAGCAAAGACAAATAGGTAAAGTGTATAAGTAGTAGGCACAAATGTAATTGTGAGCATTTATAAGGTTAATTAGATTTGCTTAGCCATTGGCATTTGGCTTTGAAAAAATCCTTTTTCATATAAGAAAATTAAAAATTTAAATTTTGATTGCAAAACAAATTTGAAAAGTAGAATAATCCACTTAATATGTCCAATTTGCATGCTTGCACACTTACCACATATGGAGTACGTCATATTTACAAAGATTTTGACCATTTTGCAGCCCCAAATATGTATAAAAATTGTCATTACCTAAGTAATAAGTACTAATTATCTTATTAAATGGCTTCTATCGAGGTAAAGTTACAAAAGACAAGAAACTGTAGTTGGTAGAAAAGGGACCGAGAATAATAGACTACTAGCAGACTACAAGTTAAGCGGGGGGAAAATAGTGATCTATTAATTATCACCGTAGCCTTGCATTGATTTTCATTCTTCTCACTAGTCTTGCAAGTTATAGATTGTACTAGGAGGCATAACCACGCTTTGCGTGGTGGACTAATTGATAATACAAGTGCCCAATGAAATAAAATTCATGTATATACCATATTAGATTTTATTGTCATTTTAAAGTACATATATTGTACTTTGAAATTGTGTTGATAAACTTTGAAAGCAAATAGATTGTATTGAAGAACATAAATAGTAGCTCCACCAAAACTCATCCAAAACAAAATGCATATGAACTTAGAATTTAAAAATGCTAATACTACACTTTTTTTTGTTTCATGCAATTAAGGAGAAGCTCAAGGATTTACAATAGTCAAAAATAAACAAACAAATCTCATAGCAGCTTAAAATGATAAGATGACCACCACAAATATGGAAGTTAACAACTTGAAGGAGCAGAGAAACGATTATTGTATAAAATGTTGTCAACTATAAGCACGAAAAAGAGTAGTATTTTTCTAAATTTGAAAAAAGAAAAAAAAGAAAATAATCTAGGTAAGACAGAAACGATTGACAGCAGCTAGACAAATTTTTGAGAGTAGTGAGATTGAGCACGCCTATGATTTCTTGGCAAGTTTGTTCATCGTCTACCAAGATTGTTTATTCGACTTATTCATTTCTTTGTCTTGTACTTTTTCATTATTGCACAAAAAACCCTTTCGGGTTCAACCTAGAAAAGGTGGCCTCAGATAGAGAAACGTGGACTATATCTTGTTTAATATGTTGTATACCGTTGTCAGATAAACAATTGACTGTCGACAACTATAATCAAGAATTGTCAAAGAAATTATCGAAGGCATAATGCTTGATCATTTCTTTTCAGCTCTATCATAATAAAGGTAGTCTTCTACCCAATATGGTGACCTGTTTGGCATAGCAATATTGATTACAACACCTATATTCAAGCCTGCACTATCACGTGATACACCATGTTCATCTTTTTTTTTTTCGGATACACCACGTTCATCATTGCAGTGAAAAAAGAAGAGATCATCACTGTGCAATGTTCAAAGTCATATGTCCCATCTCTTTTTCACACTGAACATCAAAGCAGAGGATTTGATATCATCTTGGGGCACCTGGAGCGTGAACTGAACTTTCATCTTCATGGGAGCTATCTTAGCTTTGCCATCTTCCTCTTCAATCTAAACACAATGCATTAGAAAGCTCAATTTAGTGAACAAAAGTTTTCACTATTAGAAACGTTGATCAATGATGCAGAAGGAAGCAGAAGACAACCTAAAGATACAGTCATGGGTCTTTCCTAATAGGTGTACCATGTATTTTATACATCAACAAAGCAGCAGGGAGCTTAGTAAATGGAACTCATGAAACTCCTTAAATAGTGGCTATTAGTGAAAACAGAAAAAAAATAATAATAATGGCATGATATGTCATCTTGCAGTCTACAGGAGCTAATTTTTTGTCACATACTCAAAATTATGCTGCAGATCTCATCAATTGAAATAGAACATCTATTTCAGGTTGAATTCATTTATTCTTTTTAAGCTTTTTCACATTTGTTCTTTGGGCTGTCTGACAAGTATTATACACAAATATAATATAGAAGATATAGAATAGAAGATAAGTTTCAGTGACTATCTCATGTCTTACTGATTAATAGATCAACAAATTATGCTCAATGAAATAGAATAGAAAAATATTTTATGAAATCCATGCTCACAGTCTCACCAGATAGGGAAAAAACACAAGTACAATTTGTTTTATGTGGTAATCTATCTCTAAGGTTTTGAGTAAGCCAACTAATTGGGCTCAAGTTGAACATTCACCTATCATTTTAAATAAGTAATTATACTTTGAGTCAACATTCATGCAATTAAAATAAATATTGCATGTCAAGTTAATGCATAACGCTCAGCAGCCGAAAACAATGAAATTAATGCAAAAAAATAGAATACTTACCCAAAGAGATGTCCACCCAGTTGCACATCTGAATCATAACCAGTTTTAAATTTGAAGTCCTTGCCAACTCCGTATTTATACACTCTGCTCCAATCATTTGAATCAAAATTATACCAGTACTTGTCTATGTGAAAGATCAAAATAAAATAATATATCAATGTGAAAAATCTAAACACATATATCAATGGGAACAACAAAAGTTTTGCAGATTGCCTCCATCACCTAGTGGCTTTTTTCTCTAGTTAAAAGCACATCCCACCTTTTAAGGTTTACTTATAAGGAATAAGAAACATTTATTTCTATGTCATAATCATCATAAAGTCATAAGAAACTTGGAAGCAATTCCTTATGGACTGTAAACTGATTATACATAGGGTGATAGCATTGTTGCCATAAGCATCACAGGTAAAAATAAAAAATGCAAGAAAATAAACAAGAAATCAACCCCTGCTTGCTGAAATTTAGTCAAATTTAGCAAAATACAAAACATTATACCAAAATTTAATCCACTGTCAAGTATCACAATAGGATCATATTACAAAATTCGGTTTAACATATAATCCATTTCCCAAACTAATGGAAAATAAACTTGCCATTCCTAGGGCAGCTTTCTAATTCTCTGCTATTCCAAAAGATTCAAGTCATCTTCTCAAGCTTAGGCCACCAGCGTGCTGGCGGTTGTAGATTCACTACAAGCGAGAGTTTCGTGAGTATTTGGTCAATTAAAAAAGAACAAGCAATAATGCCAAGTCACCAATTACATAATGAACAAGCATATTAATCACCGATGCAAAAATACCCTTACTGCATTCTATAATCACCAAAAAAAATTTTGGAGGGTCTGCTCTACAAATGCAGGTAGATACATAGCTAATGAAAAAGGAACACTAACACACCAAAAAGGTACAATGCCACCAATATGGCTAACAAAGAAAAATAACCAAATCAAGAAAACAATGGCTAAAAGAAATGCACATAAAAAGCAAAAGTAGGAAAATAAACGAGTGACCACAAGCTTGAGCATTCAACAACTTTACAAATCAAAAAATCAAAAGGATACAGGAATTACAAAAGACACAGACCAAAAAAAGAAAAAATTTCTTTACAGATGAAGAGGGAAAAAACAGATCTAACCAAAAAAAACCAACGCCACTAAGAGAATGAAAATATAAAGTCATAATTTGTCTCATAAGACCTGATGTTCTCTGTGTTGACAAGAAGATAGAAGCAAAATTAGATAAATAAGATTAATGGAATACATAATTTTCCAATTTTTAAGGAAAATAGTATAGGGACAAAACTTCTTTCTTCTTGTACGTGAATAAAAAAGATACTTACAGAACAAAAAGTTTCAAAGTAAAATAAAGAAAAGCAAAACCCACAAAAATACAAAGAAACAGAACATAAAAGATGTTTGCTCCAAGGAATGATACTTCAAACATCATTTGCACTTGGTAGGAAAAATTATTATTCTAATATTTACAAATTGCAGACTGACATATGATCTAAATGCAAAACTTATTCTTTCCTCTTATAATAAATATATGGACCATATAAAACCTAGAAAATTAAAGGAAACAAAAGAAATATACTAAGAATCCAAATAGAGATATCATCGAAGCTAAGAGGAGAAAAAACAAACGACAAAGTTCAAACCATCATGGAAACTATAACAGCTCATAGCATGCCAATCGAAATCACAAAAGCAAGCTTTCATTTCCCAAAAATGTCATTGATGGCTTGACTAATTGTGGAGCAATATCTCTTTGTCACACTCTTCTAATTTCCTTACTTCATAAGGATCCATTGGAACTCACACAAAATAACGTAAAAAATCATAGACCAAACAATAGAATAATTGGAGAGTCTAAGAGGAAATAAACCTTAGCGTCCCCGTGTGGGCAATTTTCACACGACCAGCCTAGAAAACATAAAGCAGTGTGGTCCACTCAAGTGTAGATCTGTTGACCTCAGATATGTGAAGAGTCCCAGTAGCAATAACTATTGTTGAGTGCCTGTTGCCAAATAAAAGGCCATAAACAAAACATCAACATAGACAGTAATGCAAAATTAGCCCAAAAAAAGCACAAGGATCAACCTATAAAACAAACAAGATAATATCAGACCCCTTCAAATGGCTGTTGCCAAATATCAGTGCACCTACGGTATACACCTATCCATAACAGTGTACTCACAGGTAAATACCTTATGCTCAGGTGAACAAACTCGACAGAAGACAACTTTAACATATCAATGGAAATTAGGCAACAAATATTTTTCTAAACAAAAAACTACAAATGGCTTAGTTCAGTGCATCAAAGTAGCTACACAATGCGTTTCTAATTTGAACATCAAATAAAAATTTTAGACACCTAACAATAGTGCAACTCATGTCCTGATGCATCTACCTTTCTTGAAGTCATAAAGTGAATTACCTACATTAATATTCTCATATCAATGTAACAAACCAACCCTTAGTAGTGTACTTTATTACTTTGAATAAGTGGCGAATCTGAGATTGTTCTCAAGTCTCGAGCCCTAACTAGTGTTTCACAAGAACATTATATGTGTGACAGCCCCACCTTCCCCTAAGGCGAACCAAAGGGGTTAGCGGGCTGCCTGCCCAGCTCTCGCCAGGACTAACGGTGCAGTTTAGAGCGATCTATTGCATTCCGGAACTTATAACGCGCATAAACAAGGCAAAAGGGCAAAATAACCCAAAATAAAAAAATGAAGCCCGGAGTCGGCCATGAATAGTAACCGACCCGTCAGAACGCAACCAAATATCAAACAAACATTCACATCTTGAACTTTAGTAATTACAATCCAAAGTGACATACAAAAGTTTTCAAAAATTAATATATACACGATTTGCCAAATTGAAAGTGAAAACGGCCCTAAAGATACATTTAGGGTTTCACTTCATATACAATACAAAAGAGATATACATCTAGTTCATTCGGAAACCATCTATCAAGATTCATTCCAAAAAGAGTCATATTCCTGTAAGGAAAATAAAAGGAACGGTGTGAGCTAACTGCCCAGTGAGATACTATCACTTACGCAACCAAGTGCATATAAGCATCAAGCTTTCATTCAATATAGTAACATAAGCAAAGGCACACGTCAAATATGGTGATAAAATGATACAGATGGCTCTCAAGAGCCCTTTCCTCGTTTGCATTTCTTGATCGGACGTCATTGACTCTCCGTCAATGTTCAAAAGTAACCAACCGTAGACTCCACTTTACTTCCATTCCTTCCACCTAACATCCCCCTACCAGGCCCGAAATCCAAACACTTGCACTTTGGTATTACTCGAGTAAACCGGAATCGAGAGTCTCTCATACTACAAGATTCCATAACACTTCCCCAAGGCACATCAATTGGCACGACCAATGGGGTTGAGCTCATTGATAACAATTGTAGTCGTTGGATACTCGTCCAAACGACACCAAGTCATGTATTTTCATTTCAAGTAACACTTCGTGTAACATTCCAATCACATGATAACAAGGATATAAGGCACATAGTGAGAGTGATAAAGTACACTTTCACTTCAAGCAATTAACATTCAAAGCACCAAGTTCAAGTATCAACGCCATATATTAACACACAAGTGAGTAGTACACTCACCAAGCTCGCAAATGTGGTTTCATGCACTTCCGTCAAAAGAACGCTGTGCACCACCGTCACGCGCTAGAACATGTAAACAAGTACAATGAGACTCGATAACGAGTCATAAACCAAGGCCAAACATGACCCCAATAGGGTTCCATAAGCATATACAAACATTAGAGGAAACCAGAAAATTCGGAAATGCAATTAGCTTTGGCCCTGAAAAAAAACAGTTTTTGACCTCTTTTTGCGGTAATGGCACCAAAGGCACTACGATTACCGGATGAAGGTGTACGATACACCGTTTCGAAACTAAATGACAGGGATACAACATTACAGAAGGTCACTCAACCCAGTTTTCAGTTCAAACAGGTCAAAAATACAAGATACTACACCAAAAACCGTAAAACAGATTCACAGAATGCATTCTAGCGGAAGCATCATAAATCGGGCTCTCCAAGTCCAAATCCAGAAATTCCAAAACCAACTGAAAGCTAAGAAATAGGGCTAAATTTCATCAGAAGGCCTCAACAACCAATTCGGAAGCAATTCCAGCCAAAACAACCAATTACAGGCGCAATTCTTACATTCGGGTAAAACCAGAACAGCAATAGTAATTTCGACTTTTCTCATTCTACACTACTTCGATTGACCTAAACTTTTGTAGGCACCTCTAAAATGTCATTACCTACAACTTTAATTTTTTAAGCCAAGGCCAATTCGGCCTCTAACTAGGAGCTATAAATTCGGGCAGAATGTTCCCACTAAAACCCTAATTTTCTGAAATTTCTTCCAAACCAGAAATTGGTTGCGATTAATCACTTTTTCCACCTCCTAGAGTCATTATATACCATTTCCAATCATCATAGATAGCCACACAATCATGTTCATATTAAAACAGAAAAATCCCCAAAAATAATAAAACTTCATCACTTCAACCACAAATCAAGAAATAATCCATAATATTGCATCTCATACTACCACTAATCATGATTTAAGCATCAATTAAGGGAGGAGGGTGGTTCTTCACAACTCACCTTAGAAACAAGAGAGAGAGGGCAATTGGTCACCTTAACTTTCCAAATAACTTCACACAACAACTCACAAACACTAATTGAAGAGGTTTTATGGAGAAATTGCAAGTTTCAATGGTTGGTTTTGATGATTTGGAGCAAACTTGAAGAGTTTTCTTCCTTGTGCTTAGAGTAAGAGAGAGAGAAAGAGAGAAAGAGAGAGCCGGCCACTTATGGAGGATTTTTGATGATTTTTGGTCATTTTTGGTTTATTTAAGTCAAATGGTAAGACCATGAATAGTTTTCCTAAAGTAAACCCACTCAAATGGTGACACTTGTCACCTTTATTAAATGCTTACCTAACTTGTCTCTCTTATACCAATCCACTTAGCATCCTCTACTTATCTCTTAACACCCGGTAAATTAATTTCAGTATCCAAAACTTAACCTAGTTGGCCGAATTTTTCCGAACTTTTCGCACTAGCGGGTCCCACGTCCGGTATACGCTCTTAATTTCTCAAAACCTATTCGATACTAGAAAAATTATCTAAAAACTATATCTGCTCCTTAAAATTATCTAGAAATTTTTCCTACTCACGAAAATGAAGAAAACAAGCCGTGAAAAATAATAAAACCTAGAAAATGGAAAAAATACGGGTTCTCACACTCTTTCCCCCTTAAAAGAATTTCGCCCTCGAAATTTCTCACCTTGGTTCACAAACAGCTCAGGGTATTCCTTTTTCACCTCCCAGGTAGCCTTTTCTATCCCATGATTTTTTTCCACATTTTTTTTTTCGCGTGGACACTATTCTCTCTCCTACCCAAACGCTGCGATCCTTACAAACCATACCAATGCTCACACGATGATTTCCCCATAGGAATACTACTTCCAGGTCGTAGGGTAGACAAGCAGGCGTGGTATCTATTTCGTCCATCAAAATTGGGGTTGACAAATGCATGAGTAATACCGGGATCTACTCAGATTTCCTCAAATCGGTGGAATACCAAAATCATACCTTCCTCAATTTCAGGAGAATCGGGGACCTGTTGTGGCTCCAATGAATATACGCGAGCTGGCACCTTAGGTTTTGTCCCATTCCCCTTATCCGGTCCCGTACTGGTCTTTGGCGCGATTCGAGGTCCCTTTTCGTCTTGCTTTAAGAGTGGACAGGTAGCAAGCTTGTGGTCTGTGCTTCCGCAACGCAGACATTTACCTCCCTTCTTCCAGCAATTATCTTCAGAGTGATTCGGCTTTCCGCAGTACCCACAGGGTCCGCGTACTGCAGAAGCCGAGCCTCCTCTCTGGTCTCTCCCCACTAGGCCGCCTCGTGACGGGCTCTCTTGTGACACTCCCGGCATCCTTTCTCCTCCAGTTCCTTGCCCAAACTTGGAAGGGGTACTCTCATCCCCCTGCCCCGAACTACTTCCAGGAAATCCTCGCTTTTTCGCTTGGAAGTTTCTTACTTGCAATCTGGCACTCTCTACCCGTTGGGCCTTCTCAACGGCCTCGCTAAAAGCATTGATTTGAGCCACTGCGAGATCCTTCTGAATCTCCACGTTTAGGCCCTGGATAAAACGCCTAATTCGCCGTTGCTCCGTCACAATCAACTCAGGCGCAAATTTGGACAGGCGGGTGAACTGGCTCTCGTATTCCGCCACCGATTGAGCTCCTTGGCGGAGTCGGATGAACTCATCTTCCTTCCTCTCCTGAACCAGAGGAGGGAAGAATTTCGCGTTAAACTCCCTCATAAAATTTACCCAAGTCCTGGGCGTTTGTTCCCGCTCCCATTTTTGCCGAATGACATTCCACCAGGAGCGGGCCGCCTCTTCCAGCTGGAAAACGGCAAAAGTCACCTGCCGTTCTTCGGTATAGTGCAGGGCGGCGAAAATATCGACCATCTTTTCGAGCCACCTTTCGGCGACATCCGGATCGGGTCCCCCAATGAACTTGGGTGGAGCAAACTTTTGAAAACGTTCAAGAGCTCTGTCTTCGCTCTCAACATGATTGCCAGGGTTTCCAGGGTTTCCCGGATTAGGGTTTGGATTCTGGCCTTGTTGCTGCACCACTTGTGCCAGCATTGTCACTGCATAGCGGCAGCTATCTGTACATTGGGGTCAACTCTCGGTTCAGGATGGGGTCCAGAGGAGGTTTCCCCAGCACCCCGGTCTGGCGTAGGTTGCCTATTCACGCGCCCACGCCCCCGTCCACTACGTGTGCCTTCCATACAATCTAAGTCGATCTAGGTCACAAAATAAATATACTGTTAAAGGGCACCTAACCCTCCTTTTCGTAGCACTAAACAAGAACAATTAAACAAGAACAATTAACTCAAACAACTCCCTCGTAGGGCATTTAAACACATAACACATATACAGAGAACACATAACCGGATCAAACAATTATACAGAACAGTCAGTCAGGTACATACAAAGTCATCCATAGAATCGCATTTCTAGTTCGCCCAAGTCCTTTCTAACCTAGGCTCTCATTACTTTAGTAGCCGGGCACAAGAATCCCAAATAAGATAATTCATAACTCGAGCCGGCCGATCCCAAGCGTAAATCATCCATAGTATATATTCCTACCCAACACACATATCTATCTTCCTCAAGTTTCATGATAAAGATTTTTACACTTATAACATGCCCTGTTCATAAGTTACGCTCAAACGAGCACTTAGACATATCCATGAAATCAGGACCAAAACACCACTTGGCCCAAGCTCACTTCGCGCAGAGACCACGCGAAATAGCTCTGATACCACCTGTGACAGCCCCACCTTCCACTAAGACGAACCAAAGGGGTTAGCGGACTGCCTGCCCATCTCTCGCCAGGACTAACGGTGCAGTTTAGAGCGATCTATTGCGTTCCGGAACTTATAACGCGCGTAAACAAGGCAAAAGGGCAAAATAACCCAAAATAAAAAAAATGAAGCCCGGAGTCGGCCATGAATAGTAACCAACCCGTCAGAACGCAACCAAATATCAAACAAACATTCACATCTTGAACTTTAGTAATTACAATCCAAAGTGACATACAAAAGTTTTCAAAAATTAATATATACACGATTTGCCAAATTGAAAGTGAAAACGGCCCTAAAGATACATTTAGGGTTTCACTTCATATACAATACAAAAGAGATATACATCTAGTTCATTCGGAAACCATCTATCAAGATTCATTCCAAAAAGAGTCATATTCCTGTAAGGAAAACAAAAGGAACGGTGTGAGCTAACTGCCCAGTGAGATACTATCACTTACGCAACCAAGTGCATATAAGCATCAAGCTTTCATTCAATATAGTAAAATAAGCAAAGGCACACGTCAAATATGCTGATAAAAGGATACAGATGGCTCTCAAGAGCCCTTTCCTCGTTTGCATTTCTTGATCGGACGTCATTGACTCTCCGTCAATGTTCAAAAGTAACCAACCGTAGACTCCACTTTACTTCCACTCCTTCCACCTAACATCCCCTACCGGGCCCGAAATCCAAACACTTGCACTTTGGTATTACTCGAGTAAACCGGAATCGAGAGTCTCTCATACTACAAAATTCCATAACACTTCCCCAAGGCACATCAATTGGCACGATCAAGCCCTCGCCGGCTCGTTTCAATCAACTACCAATGGGGTTGAGCTCATTGATAACAATTGTAGTCGTTGGATACTCGTCCAAACGACACCAAGTCATGTATTTTCATTTCAAGTAACACTTCGTGTAACATTCCAATCACATGATAACAAGGATATAAGGCACATAGTGAGAGTGATAAAGTACACTTTCACTTCAAGCAATTAACATTCAAAGCACCAAGTTCAAGTATCAACGCCATATATTAACACACAAGTGAGTAGTACACTCACCAAGCTCGCAAATGTGGTTTCATGCACTTCCGTCAAAAGAACGCTGTGCACCACCGTCACGCCCTAGAACATGTAAACAAGTACAGTGAGACTCGATAACGAGTCATAAACCAAGGCCAAACATGACCCCAATAGGGTTCCATAAGCATATACAAACATTAGAGGAAACCAGAAAATTCGGAAATGCAATTAGCTTTGGCCCTGAAAAAAAATAGTTTTTGACCTCTTTTTGCGGTAATGGTACCAAAGGCACTACGATTACCGGATGAAGGTGTAAGATACACCGTTTCGAAGCTAAATGACAGGGCTACAACATTAATGAAGGTCACTCAACCCAGTTTTGAGTGAAAATAGGTCAAAAATACAAGATACTACACCAAAAACCGTAAAACAGATTCACAGAACGCATTCTAGCGGAAGCATCATAACTCAGGCTCTCCAAGTCCAAATCCAGAAATTCCAAAACCAGATGAAAGCTAAGAAAGAGGGATACATTTCACCAGAAGGCCTTAACAACCAATTCGGAAGCAATTCCAGCCAAAACAACCAATTACAGGCGCAATTCTTACATTCAGGTAAAACCAGAACAGCAATAGTAATTTCGACTTTTCTCATTCTACACTACTCCGATTGACATGAAATGTTGTAGGCACCTCTAAAATGTTATTCCCTACAACTTTCATGTTTTAAGACAAGGCCAATTCGGCCTCTAACTAGGAGCTATAAATTCGGGCAAAATGTTCCCACTAAAACCCAAATTTTCTGAAATTTCTTCCAAACCAGAAATTGGTTGCAATTAATCACTTTTTCCACCTCCTAGAGTCATTTATATACCATTTCCAATCATCATATATAGCCACACAATCATGTTCATATTAAAACAGAAAAATCCCCAAAAATAATAAAACTTCATCACTTCAACCACAAATCAAGAAATAATCCATAATATTGCATCTCATACTACCACTAATCATGATTTAAGCATCAATTAAGGGAGGAGGGTGGTTCTTCACAACTCACCTTAGAAACAAGAGAGAGAGGGCAATTGGTCACCTTAACTTTCCAAATAACTTCACACAACAACTCACAAACACTAATTGAAGAGGTTTTATGGAGAAATTGCAAGTTTCAATGGTTGGTTTTGATGATTTGGAGCAAACTTGAAGAGTTTTCTTCCTTGTGCTTAGAGTAAGAGAGAGAGAAAGAGAGAAAGAGTGAGCCGGTCACTTATGGAGGATTTTTGATGATTTTTGGTCATTTTTGGTTTATTTAAGTCAAATGGTAAGACCATGAATAGTTTTCCTAAAGTAAACCCACTCAAATGGTGACACTTGTCACCTTTATTAAATGCTTACCTAACTTGTCTCTCTTATACCAATCCACTTAGCATCCTCTACTTATCTCTTAACACCCGGTAAATTAATTCCAGTATCCAAAATTTAACCTAGTTGGCCAAATTTTTCCGAACTTTTCGCACTAGCGGGTCCCACGTCCGGTATACGCTCTTAATTTCTCAAAACCTATTCGATACTAGAAAAATCATCTAAAAACTATATCTGCTCCTTAAAATTATCTAGAAATTTTTCCTACTCACGAAAATGAAGAAAACAAGCCGTGAAAAATAATAAAACCTAGAAAATGGAAAAAATACGGGTTCTCACACTCTTTCCCCCTTAAAAGAATTTCGCCCTCGAAATTTCTCACCTTGGTTCACAAACAGCTCAGGGTATTCCTTTTTCACCTCCCAGGTAGCCTTTTCTATCCCATGATTTTTTTCCACATTTTTTTTTTCGCGTGGACACTATTCTCTCTCCTACCCAAACGCTGCGATCCTTACAAACCATACCAATGCTCACACGATGATTTCCCCATAGGAATACTACTTCCAGGTCGTAGGGTAGACAAGCAGGCGTGGTATCTATTTCGTCCATCAAAATTGGGGTTGACAAATGCATGAGTAATACCGGGATCTACTCAGATTTCCTCAAATCGGTGGAATACCAAAATCATACCTTCCTCAATTTCAGGAGAATCGGGGACCTGTTGTGGCTCCAATGAATATACGCGAGCTGGCACCTTAGGTTTTGTCCCATTCCCCTTATCCGGTCCCGTACTGGTCTTTGGCGCGATTCGAGGTCCCTTTTCGTCTTGCTTTAAGAGTGGACAGGTAGCAAGCTTGTGGTCTGTGCTTCCGCAACGCAGACATTTACCTCCCTTCTTCCAGCAATTATCTTCAGAGTGATTCGGCTTTCCGCAGTACCCACAGGGTCCGCGTACTGCAGAAGCCGAGCCTCCTCTCTGGTCTCTCCCCACTAGGCCGCCTCGTGACGGGCTCTCTTGTGACACTCCCGGCATCCTTTCTCCTCCAGTTCCTTGCCCAAACTTGGAAGGGGTACTCTCATCCCCCTGCCCCGAACTACTTCCAGGAAATCCTCGCTTTTTCGCTTGGAAGTTTCTTACTTGCAATCTGGCACTCTCTACCCGTTGGGCCTTCTCAACGGCCTCGCTAAAAGCATTGATTTGAGCCACTGCGAGATCCTTCTGAATCTCCACGTTTAGGCCCTGGATAAAACGCCTAATTCGCCGTTGCTCCGTCACAATCAACTCAGGCGCAAATTTGGACAGGCGGGTGAACTGGCTCTCGTATTCCGCCACCGATTGAGCTCCTTGGCGGAGTCGGATGAACTCATCTTCCTTCCTCTCCTGAACCAGAGGAGGGAAGAATTTCGCGTTAAACTCCCTCATAAAATTTACCCAAGTCCTGGGCGTTTGTTCCCGCTCCCATTTTTGCCGAATGACATTCCACCAGGAGCGGGCCGCCTCTTCCAGCTGGAAAACGGCAAAAGTCACCTGCCGTTCTTCGGTATAGTGCAGGGCGGCGAAAATATCGACCATCTTTTCGAGCCACCTTTCGGCGACATCCGGATCGGGTCCCCCAATGAACTTGGGTGGAGCAAACTTTTGAAAACGTTCAAGAGCTCTGTCTTCGCTCTCAACATGATTGCCAGGGTTTCCAGGGTTTCCCGGATTAGGGTTTGGATTCTGGCCTTGTTGCTGCACCACTTGTGCCAGCAGGTTTGTCATTTGCTGCATAGCGGCAGCTATCTGTACATTGGGGTCAACTCTCGGTTCAGGATGGGGTCCAGAGGAGGTTTCCCAAGCACCCCGGTCTGGCGTAAGTTGCCTATTCACGCGCCCACGCCCCCGTCCACTACGTGTGCCTTCCATACAATCTAAGTCGATCTAGGTCACAAAATAAATATACTGTTAAAGGGCACCTAACCCTCCTTTTTGTAGCACTAAACAAGAACAATTAAACAAGAACAATTAACTCAAACAACTCCCTCGTAGGGCATTTAAACACATAACACATATACAGAGAACACATAACCGGATCAAACAATTATACAGAACAGTCAGTCAGGTACATACAAAGTCATCCATAGAATCGCATTTCTAGTTCGCCCAAGTCCTTTCTAACCTAGGCTCTCATTACTTTAGTAGCCGGGCACAAGAATCCCAAATAAGATAATTCATAACTCGAGCCGGCCGATCCCAAGCGTAAATCATCCATAGTATATATTCCTACCCAACACACATATCTATCTTCCTCAAGTTTCATGATAAAGATTTTTACACTTATAACATGCCCTGTTCATAAGTTACGCTCAAACGAGCACTTAGACATATCCATGAAATCAGGACCAAAACACCACTTGGCCCAAGCTCACTTCACGCAGAGACCACGCGAAATAGCTCTGATACCACCTGTGACAGCCCCACCTTCCACTAAGACGAACCAAAGGGGTTAGCGGATTGCCTGCCCATCTCTCGCCAGGACTAACGGTGCAGTTTAGAGCGATCTATTGCGTTCCGGAACTTATAACGCGCGTAAACAAGGCAAAAGGGCAAAATAACCCAAAATAAAAAAAATGAAGCCCGGAGTCGGCCATGAATAGTAACCAACCCGTCAGAACGCAACCAAATATCAAACAAACATTCACATCTTGAACTTTAGTAATTACAATCCAAAGTGACATACAAAAGTTTTCAAAAATTAATATATACACGATTTGCCAAATTGAAAGTGAAAACGGCCCTAAAGATACATTTAGGGTTTCACTTCATATACAATACAAAAGAGATATACATCTAGTTCATTCGGAAACCATCTATCAAGATTCATTCCAAAAAGAGTCATATTCCTGTAAGGAAAACAAAAGGAACGGTGTGAGCTAACTGCCCAGTGAGATACTATCACTTACGCAACCAAGTGCATATAAGCATCAAGCTTTCATTCAATATAGTAAAATAAGCAAAGGCACACGTCAAATATGCTGATAAAAGGATACAGATGGCTCTCAAGAGCCCTTTCCTCGTTTGCATTTCTTGATCGGACGTCATTGACTCTCCGTCAATGTTCAAAAGTAACCAACCGTAGACTCCACTTTACTTCCACTCCTTCCACCTAACATCCCCTACCGGGCCCGAAATCCAAACACTTGCACTTTGGTATTACTCGAGTAAACCGGAATCGAGAGTCTCTCATACTACAAAATTCCATAACACTTCCCCAAGGCACATCAATTGGCACGATCAAGCCCTCGCCGGCTCGTTTCAATCAACTACCAATGGGGTTGAGCTCATTGATAACAATTGTAGTCGTTGGATACTCGTCCAAACGACACCAAGTCATGTATTTTCATTTCAAGTAACACTTCGTGTAACATTCCAATCACATGATAACAAGGATATAAGGCACATAGTGAGAGTGATAAAGTACACTTTCACTTCAAGCAATTAACATTCAAAGCACCAAGTTCAAGTATCAACGCCATATATTAACACACAAGTGAGTAGTACACTCACCAAGCTCGCAAATGTGGTTTCATGCACTTCCGTCAAAAGAACGCTGTGCACCACCGTCACGCCCTAGAACATGTAAACAAGTACAGTGAGACTCGATAACGAGTCATAAACCAAGGCCAAACATGACCCCAATAGGGTTCCATAAGCATATACAAACATTAGAGGAAACCAGAAAATTCGGAAATGCAATTAGCTTTGGCCCTGAAAAAAAATAGTTTTTGACCTCTTTTTGCGGTAATGGTACCAAAGGCACTACGATTACCGGATGAAGGTGTAAGATACACCGTTTCGAAGCTAAATGACAGGGCTACAACATTAATGAAGGTCACTCAACCCAGTTTTGAGTGAAAATAGGTCAAAAATACAAGATACTACACCAAAAACCGTAAAACAGATTCACAGAACGCATTCTAGCGGAAGCATCATAACTCAGGCTCTCCAAGTCCAAATCCAGAAATTCCAAAACCAGATGAAAGCTAAGAAAGAGGGATACATTTCACCAGAAGGCCTTAACAACCAATTCGGAAGCAATTCCAGCCAAAACAACCAATTACAGGCGCAATTCTTACATTCAGGTAAAACCAGAACAGCAATAGTAATTTCGACTTTTCTCATTCTACACTACTCCGATTGACATGAAATGTTGTAGGCACCTCTAAAATGTTATTCCCTACAACTTTCATGTTTTAAGACAAGGCCAATTCGGCCTCTAACTAGGAGCTATAAATTCGGGCAAAATGTTCCCACTAAAACCCAAATTTTCTGAAATTTCTTCCAAACCAGAAATTGGTTGCAATTAATCACTTTTTCCACCTCCTAGAGTCATTTATATACCATTTCCAATCATCATATATAGCCACACAATCATGTTCATATTAAAACAGAAAAATCCCCAAAAATAATAAAACTTCAATCACTTCAACCACCAAATCAAGAAATAATCCATAATATTGCATCTCATACTACACTAAATCATGATTTAAGCTCAATTAAGGGAGGAGGGTGGTTCTCACACTGCACCTTAGAAACAAGAGGAGAGGGCCAATTGGTCACTCTTAACTTTCCAAATAAACTTCACACAACAACTCACAAACACTAATTGAAAGAGGGTTTTATGGAGAAATTGCAAGTTTCATGGTTGGTGATGATTTGGAGCAAACTTGAAGAGTTTTCTTCCTTGTGCTTAGAGTAAGAGAGAGAGAAAGAGAGAAAGAGAGAGCCGGCCACTTATGGAGGATTTTTGATGATTTTTGGTCATTTTTGGTTTATTTAAGTCAAATGGTAAGACCATGAATAGTTTTCTAAAGTAACCACTCAAATGGTGGACACTGTTCATCCTTTTATTTAAATGCCTTACCTAACTTGTCTCTCTTATACCAATCCACTTAGCATCCTCTTTACTTATCTCTTTAACACCCGGGTAAATTAATTCCAGATCCAAAATTTAAACCTGTTGAGCCAAATTTTTCCCGAACTTTTCGCCACTAGCGGGTCCCACGTCCGGTTACGCTCTTTAATTTCTCAAAAAACCTTATTTCCGATACTAGAAAAATCATCTAAAAACTATATCTGCTCCTTAAAATTATCTAGAAATTTTTCCTACTTACGAAAATGCAGAAAACAAGCCATGAAAAATAATAAAACCTAGAAAATGGAAAAATACGGGTTCTTACACTCTCTCCCCCTTAAAAGAATTTCGCCCTCGAAATTTCTCACCTTGATTCACAAACAGATCAGGGTATTCCTTTTTCACCTCCCAGGTAGCCTTTTCTATCCCATGATTTTTTTTCACCTTTTTTTTTTCTTCTTTTTTTTTCCGCGTGGACACTATTCTCTCTCCTACCCAAACGCTGCGATCCTTACAAATCATACCAATGCTCACATGATGATTTCCCCATAGGAATACTACTTCCAGGTCATAGGGTAGACAAGCAGGCGTGGTATCTATTTCATCCATCAAAATTGGGGTTGACAAATGCATGAGTAATACCGGGATCTACTCAGATTTCCTCAAATCAGTGGAATACCAAAATCATACCTTCCTCAATTTCAGGAGAATCGGGGACCTGTTGTGGCTCCAATGAATATACGCGAGCTGGCACCTTAGGTTTTGTCCCATTCCCCTTATCCGGTCCCGTACTGGTCTTTGGCGCGATTCGAGCTCCCTTTTCGTCTTGCTTTAAGAGTGGACAGGTAGCAAGCTTGTGGTCTGTGCTTCCGCAACGCAGACATTTACCTCCCTTCTTCCAGCAATTATCTTCAGAGTGATTCGGCTTTCCGCAGTACCCACAGGATCCGCGTACTGCAGAAGCCGAGCCTCCTCTCTGGTCTCTCCCCACTAGGCCGCCTCGTGACGGGCTCTCTTGTGACACTCCCGGCATCCTTTCTCCTCCAGTTCCTCGCCCAAACTTGGAAGGGGTACTCTCATCCCCCTGCCCCGAACTACTTCCAGGAAATCCTCGCTTTTTCGCCTGGAAGTTTCTTACTTGCAATCTGGCACTCTCTACCCGTTGGGCCTTCTCAACGGCCTCGCTAAAAGCATTGATTTGAGCCACTGCGAGGTCCTTCTGAATCTCCACGTTTAGGCCCTGGATAAAACGCCTAATTCGCCGTTGCTCCGTCACAATCAACTCAGGCGCAAATTTGGACAGGCGGGTGAACTGGCTCTCGTATTCCGCCACCGATTGAGCTCCTTGGCGGAGTCGGATGAACTCATCTTCCTTCCTCTCCTGAACCAGAGGAGGGAAGAATTTCGCGTTAAAATCCCTCATAAAATTTATCCAAGTCCTGGGCGTTTGTTCCCGCTCCCATTTTTGCCGAATGACAATCCACCAGGAGCGGGCCGCCTCTTCCAGCTGGAAAACGGCAAAAGTCACCTGTCGTTCTTCGGTATAGTGCAGGGCGGCGAAAATATCGACCATCTTTTCGAGCCACCTTTCGGCGACATCCGGATCGGGTCCCCCAATGAACTTGGAGCAAACTTTTGAAAACGTTCAAGAGCTCTGTCTTCGCTCCCAACATGATTGCCAGGGTTTCCAGGGTTTCCCGGATTAGGGTTTGGATTCTGGCCTTGTTGCTGCACCACTTGTGCCAGCAGGTTTGTCATTTACTGCATAGCGGCAGCTATCTGTACATTGGGGTCAACTCTCGGTTCAGGATGGGGTCCAGAGGAGGTTTCCCCAGCACCCCGGTCTGGCGTAGGTTGCCTATTCCCGCGCCTACGCCCCCGTCCACTACGTGTGCCTTCCATACAATCTAAGTCGATCTAGGTCACAAAATAAATATACTGTTAAAGGGCACCTAACCCTCCTTTTCGTAGCACTAAACAGGAACAATTAAACAAGAACAATTAACTCAAACAACTCCCTCGTAGGGCATTTAAACATATAACACATATACAGAGAACACATAACCGGATCAAACAATTATACAGAACAGTCAGTCAGGTACATACAAAGTCATCCATAGAATCGCATTTCTAGTTCGCCCAAGTCCTTTCTAACCTAGCCTCTCATTGATTTAGTAGCTGGGCACAAGAATCCCAAATAAGATAATTCACAACTCGAGCCGGCCGGTCCCAAGCGTAAATCATCCATAGTATAGATTCCTGCCCGACATACATATCTATCTTCCTCAAGTTTCATGATAAAGATTTTTACACTTATAACATGCCCCGTTCATAACTTACGCTCAAACGAGCACTTAGACATATCCATGAAATCAGGACCATAACACCACTTGGCCCAAGCTCACTTCGCGCAGAGACCACGCGAAGTAGCTCTGATACCACCTGTGACAGCCCCACCTTCCCCTAAGGCGAACCAGAGGGGTTAGCGGACTGCCTGCCCAGCTCTCGCCAGGACTAACGGTGCAGTTTAGAGCGATCTATTGCGTTCCGGAACTTATAACGCGCGTAAACAAGGAAAAAGGGCAAAATAACCCAAAATAAAAAAAATGAAATTCGGAGTCGGCCATGAATAGTAA